>NC_092056.1:29265448-29410448 GCF_039877785.1 Chaetodon trifascialis
GAGCGTGTTTTTGGTCTTTGGGAGGAACCAGAGTGCCCAGAGAGAAACCACGCATGCATGGGAAGAACGTGAAAACTCCACACAGAAAGGCCCCGCCTAACCTGGGGATTGAACCAGCGACTTTCTTGCTGTGAGGCACGTGCACTACCTGCTGCTCCACCGTGCCGCCTCCTAAAATCTAATTACTCATATTTTGCATTACTTTGTTCCTGCAAAAAGTAATATATTATTGTACTGCATTACAAAAGTAATGCATTATCCCAGCACTGCTAATATATCTTTTCCTTTCCCTTGTTTTCCATCTCCACTTGTCTGTTCCCTTCCTCTCTCTTGTGTCTCTCGTGTCTCTCTCTATTGTCTCTCCCCCCATACGTGCATACTGAAGCTTTCTGTCAGATACTGGTAGTGAACAGAAAGTGAACAGAGCGTTACCCTACAAGGCTGACGCCAGCTACCTTGCATTGTGCTAATAACAGCAGAGCAACTAGGAATGCATACATGTCATGTACCAGGCTGCTGTGCTGTCAGCTCACAGCTCTAGCAGTAGACAGACAGGAGCAAGAACAAGACACTGCTAATTCTCTCTCACCCTCAGACACATTTGAAGGCAAGTGGACAGACTCCACTGTTGCTATAGAAGAGTCTGGATGAGAGGAAGCGTAAGCATGCAGGAGCCAGGGTCAGTGAGGTGAACTGCTTTAAAATCATAACCTGCAACATTTGCATTTACATAAATGGGGTGATTGAAATAAATAGAAACTAATTAGGTAGTTAGCATGGACAGTGTTCACCAGAAAAGGGGACATAAAGAAAGAAACATGTCCAACAGAAGCTCAAGCCTCATCAGTATATCCACCAAACACAAAGGTAATTGATACTTCATTTTAAGGCTTCATGTAATTTGTCATGTCTCAAGTGAGTCCAATCAAGTCTCAGGTTTTTTTGAGACAATTTCAAGACAAGTCCAGGTCAGTTTTCAAGTTTCCATCAGCAGATTCAAGATCACATCTCTGAATTCTGAGCATTAAATGACACTGAATTTGAATGTTTTATATTTAAATTCAGTGTCAGTAATGTTTTTACATAACTGACCGAGTATTGTTAATGCATAGACCCATCCATTTTCTATACCGACTATCCTTTTTCAGGGTTGCGGGGGGGCTGGAGCCTATCCCAGCTGTCAACGGGCGAGAGGCAGGGTACACCCTGAACCGGTCTCCAGTCCATTGCAGGGCAACATATACACAGACAACCATTCATGCTCACACTCACACCTATGGACAATTTAAGAGTCACCAATTAACCTAATGAGCATGTTTTTTGGTCTGTGGGAGGAAGCCGGAGTGCCCAGAGAGAACCCACGCATGCACGGGAAGAACATGCAAACTCCACACAGAAAGGCCCCGCCCGACCCGGGGACTGAACCAGCGACCTTCTTGCTGTGAGGCACGCGCACTACCTGCTGCTCCACCGTGCCGCAATGCACAGACCCAATGAGTAAATATGTGAACTGTGCTGTTGTGCAAGGCTATTGCTTCAGGATTTTACAATATCAAAAACTGAGATTTTGCTTTCAAGTTGCAAGTCAGTGTATTTCTCCAGAGAAGCATGTTTTGCGTAAATCAAGTCCTAGTCATTATCATTTCTCTGACTTGTCCAACTCCAAGTCTGAAACTCCTCTTTCTTGCATGTATGAGCCCAATTATTTGCACAGTAAGTGTGAAATCTTAACCATGTGATCTTCCCTTCATTAGAATGTTTATGAACATCTTTTATGTCTTTCATTACAACCAGAGTTTCCTCCAGAGGCAGCATCTCTTCCTGCGTGCATCGGGATGGTCGGCCCGGGGGGAGCCCCTGCTTGCTGCCCTCTTATGGATTTATTTTGTAAACAATAACAGTTATACTAATAGCAACCTTCAAGCAGTGGTTCATAGAAGTATGGCTGACATGACAGCAGGACATTCAGATGAGGTTCAGCAATCTGTTTTCTCCTCTGTTGGAATATCACTCTCTTTCCTGAGTGTAAATGGTATTGGGGTCTTCCATGGTCTTCAGTTTTTAATCAGGCCTGTTTGCATTCTCCCAGTAACCACATGCATTATAAAGGGTGTTTTCATTTTATGGAATCAAACAGTTGAGCTGAAGTACAGTATCAGCAGTAATAACATGTAAATGCTGCCACTGTTTCCTGTTCTCCCCGCTCATCATGGCTAACATGTGCAGAGGTGTTTTCTGTCTCTCCTGTCTCTCTAAACGACCCAACTTACAAGGCCTAGATCACTCGTCTGAGATTTACAACCACCTCCCTTTTCTATCTCTCCTCCTCCCTTTCCCCTATAGACCAACTTGACCCCCTTCATACACCACCCCCACACATGTCTCTGTCTGTCTGTCTGTCTCGACGAAGAGGAAAGATCAGCGGGCCTGCTGATTTATGAGTGCTTAGCTCTTTAATTCTCCACTATGCTAGGCTGGGCTGGGCTAGTGTGTGTGTGTGTGTGTGTGTGTGTGTGTGTGTGTGTGTGTGTGTGTGTGTGTGTGTGTGTAGGCGGTGGGGATTGTGGGACGTGAAGGGGTGGAGGGGCACCCCCACACATTACAGTTTCAAGTAAACCAGAAAATTTTGTCAGTAACGGAATGTAATTTGACTTGTTTCAATATATAAAAAACCTTAAATGAAAAATCACAAGACTTATCTGTCATTTTAAATAATTTTTTGGACATTTCAAGGCATTTCCATGATAACATGCACATTTTAAGGATTTTTTTTATTTTTTTTTTTTAGCAACATAAATGAATTCTTTTCTTTTTTTTCTTCTGATCCATGGTGTTTTTTTGTTTTTGTTTTTTTATGCACATGAATAAATTGGACACCAAATGTATTTCTAGTCCTTACTTAGTTATAAAACATTAGGAAAACTGTGTTTTGCCTCTTTTAGAAAAACAATAAGATTTAGAGATAAAAAAACAAACATAAATATGGAAAATTAATGAATTCATATTGACATTTTTTGGAGCATCAAAGCAATTATGACATGAATGATCTCCAGTTTAAATTGCAAATCCAGCACTTGACACATCAGGGAATCAATTCCACTGTTAACAATTTATGAGAATGAGAAGTGAGGACATTAAGCAGTGTTTTGATCAGCACTTTGCAGTTAAAATACTTTTCATCAGCTTCGAAGGAATGATAAAAAACACAACTAAAAACTTAAAGCCAATGAATATGGTCCCATCCAAATTCTCCACGTGAAACAACTGAGTAAGTGGATAACTGGGAGAGAAAGTGATACCAAGCTGCATCTGCCCAAATATACTGTATGCACCAAGACACCGTGATCTACCATCTTGAATCAGGGCTGTGATGCGCTGCCTTGCCATCACTAATGTGACGGCACTCGTGAGAAAGGACTAATTTTGCACAACTGACTGACGAACCTTTTTGGTTCAGAAGGATTACGGCCTGATTAATCAGCCATGATTAGAATTTAGCAAGGCCTCATGGAACGTGGGGTTCTGATGTAGGTCTCTTATTTATTTATATGCCTCCACCCTCCCCTTTTTTCTCTAATGCATTAAGCTGCCAGTCTCGTCAGGCTGACAGGGTCAGCACCACCGTTCATTATGGGACCCAGGGAGGAGACAAGACAGGCCTGCCAGAGAGCTCAAAGCTCAGTGTTTATGCTCAGCCTCCTTGTACTGTGTCTCTCATGTGTCTTTCCCTCAATTCTGACAATCTAAACATAGGCTGAAACACATGTGCATGTAAATGGTAATATATGTAAATCAACCTGTCGTTTTTTTCTAAGGGTTTGACCACTATGGGTTAATGAAGTCTGATGGATTTGCATATCAACTGTACCTAAACTTAGCTGTAAGTTAAGTAAGCTGCAATAAATACTAAAAAACAGAAAAATTCCCCTCACCAGAATGCTGACAGGATTAGGTTGTTTCTTCAAATACATATAATGACTTATTGTGGTCATGTGAGTGATTAGACCCTCTGTCCTTTCTCGGTAGTAAAAGCGGGAGCAGTGAGCAATGAGAGTGCTATACCACCAAGTTTAAGTTGGAGGAGAAGTAGGTCCAGAAAGTGTGTGACTTTGACACAGGATCCACAACTCACAACCCAGTTTATACCAGCAGTCAACGCTGATATCTGTTAACTTTGTAACTCAATCAGTCCGAGCTTTAGAAGTGCTGGTAGACAGATTTTTCCACCTTTGGATGGAGCCTGGTTTGCGGTTTCTGTCTGCTTCCAGATGCTAAAAGCTAAACTAAAAGGGCTTCTAGCGATAGCCACAGATACATATTTAGCATACAGACATGAAAGTGGTGTTGATCTCGACTATTCTTTTAACAATAACCACAATTTTAAGCTTAACCAAGTAGTTGTATGAGTCATTTTAGAAGACAAGCAACCTGTTATGTTGTTTAGGTATGACCCTGTATGAAAAAAAAAAAAAGATGATGATTCAATGTGACGCCACAGCTATACGTAATTAACAAATACAAAGAAGCAGAAAAGTTTCTTTAGCTCTGTTTTGGTCTCCACCAACTCCCATGAAAAAACATCTCTTTTTTAGACTCTAGCTTAATGCGCCACTATGTTCACCAGTGTGTTGCTAATTTTTGCATGTCTTTGGTGGAAAAGCAGCGTACATAAAGTTTGTTAGAGCTTTTGCCGAAAACTACTGCATGGACAGTGATGACAGTAGACTGAGTCCAAACAATAAAGGTGTGGGCCTTCAAAACGACAATAATGAACTGGAAGTTCCTATGAAGCTCCACGCTGCGAGTATGCAGTCTCCAGCATATTGGTGTTTAATATTTTGCTAACATATCATTCTCAACACTGTACAGTCGAGAATCATACATCACAGCCTCCCGCTTACACCTTCATGTTGTACTTCATCATCATCAAACCTCCTGAGTTTGCAGTTGTCTTCTGTCTGTCTGTGAGTCTGCATCCATGTCAGTTTTACTCTCTCCCTCTTTTCCTCACTCCTCCACAGCTTTCAGTGACAGGCTGTAATAGTGGCGGTTGGCCCTGGGTGGCGATGCAGTGTTCTCTCCCAGGACTTGAGCAGACCTGGAAATATGGCTGCCAGGAGAGGAGGTGGCAGATGGCTGACAAGGCATTTTTGCCCATAACGCCCCAGTAAAACTTTAACTCCCAAGATTTAGTGCTAGCACTCTGCACTTAGCAAGCTGCAGCCGCCGGCATATTTTTTCAAAAGTCCCAAACTGATGGTTTTGCAAGCCACGCATAAACATGCTTTATTGATTGTGCTGTTAAAAGATTCAAAGGGTCAGTATCATTTAGCAAAAGACAGTTTTAGAGGACAAATAAAAGCTAAAAATTGCTCAAATGTTGTGGCAGGCATCATTGATTTTTAGAGCAAAACACAGAATACTGAATTAAATTATTCATCGTGTCATAATATTGACTGATGACGATGGTCGACAATAATTTAGAAATTTAAAGGTTCCTAGGCAACAATGGCAATTAAGGAATTTAATTCACCCGGTTACAATCTCTAAGGGCCTGGCTACAGTCATATCTCTTCATTTGTCCTGGACAAGAGCACCATGAAAGTCATGCTCGCTTGCAAAATTGTCCAAAGAGAAAGCTTTATGCTCATAAACCATGCAGAGATTTGCCTATTTTGTTAATACTGAACAACACTTTATGTTAACCTGACAAGAGAGAAAAAAATATTCATCACAGTATTTTATCCATTACATACTTTAATCAATACTAAGTTCTTCACACAACTAAAGTTACCCCATTTGTCTAATGTATATGAAAGCTTCACAATGTAGATGACATTACTGGCGCAGGGTTATTCATTCTGTGCCGACTGCAGGGTGTTTGAAGGGCTAATTGGACCCTGGGTGCGTGTAAGGATGGCAGGATGACTGGAGAAGCTTCAAAGTGCCATGGAGGCACAAGAGAGACAAAGACAGAAAGAGAGAGAGAGGGGGAGAGACAAAGACAAAAGAGAAACAGTGAGGGAAAGACAGGACTGAGCCTACCAAGCCGTATGGTGGTGCTGAACGAGGTGACATTATTGGACTCAGGTGAGACATGCACACATCTGTGCCGACTAGCCAGCCTGGTGTGGTGTTAGTGTGACTGAGAGAGAGTGTGGGTGAGTGACTGCTTGTGAACTGCAATGTGCATATCCCTACATGTGCACTTGTTGGCTATATAGATATATTTTTTTACTGCACACATCTGCCACTGTCTCTACCTGGGACCCGTAAAAGGCCTGAGCAGTGTAGCAGTCATTACCCAGAGCAGCAGACTGAGATGAAGAAATTCAAGTCCCTGTCTGACCATATACATCTCATTCTCCATCTACTATTCTTCCTTTTTTATTTGAAAAGAAGAAAGAAATTCCATCCTTCTGCTGGAACAGAGAGTTGTGTCACAGTGCAAGTCAGTAATGGACATAGATTAAAGATAAAAAATAAATGGAGACAGCAAGCAACAACATAAGCTACTGCACTGGTTAATGCAGGAGTAGCAGCAAGCAGCAGAAGTTATAAATGTCAGCAGTGGGTAGCAACACAGTTCAGCTGATTTCTGAAGACCATTATGTGTTCTTTTTATCCCAAAAATTGATACCATGGCACACCAGATGTGTTTCTTTTTTGTTTGTTTTTGGTTTTTGTTTGTTTTTTCCCAGAAACATCTGTGAAGTCATTCATGGAAGGGCAAACACTTTTTACAAAAGACTTTGCGGGTGACTGGATAAACCATCCACCACAGCCTAACTCCAACCAATCAGATAAATGAACGGTGTGATGTAGTAGGACTCTTCAGAAAGAAGAGCAAAAACATGCTTTTTTTTCTTTTTTTTGTCCTTAATAAATACATTAGTTATATATGACTTTGTCTGCCTCTGTCAAAGTCACATTGAAAACAAACAAATAAATAAAAAACAAATCCAAAAAATTAAGCAGGTTTTTCATTGTTGTGATGTCATTAGGCTTCACTGTAGCCGTCTGAACACATCAGAATCTCAGGATGCACCGGACCTCTCCGCGGAGATGAGGATACTTCAAGAGAAAATCCCAAAGGGAACAACTACAGCACTTAAAACACTCTGATACCTCAAAGGGACTGAAGGAACTTTCCCTAACCGTGAGATTGCACTCAGGTTGCACTCTTGACTTTTTCAATAGCGGTGGCATCGGGTGAGTGAAGCTTTTCAAAGTTGAAACGAGGGCTGGGCGGTATACCGGTTCACACCGAATACCAGTGTATATTTTTCTTACGATATGAATTTTTAATATACTGCCACACCGGTGTATGTGATTACACAACGTCCGGAACGCTGCGCCGCGTGACAGTTTCAGACGGGACCGTTTTCAATGTTGCGCTTCTCAACAGGTATGGTGTGGGGGCGTGGTGAGGGTAAGCTGTAGTGCTCTGGTGTTACGTTACGGTGAAGATGGATGGGACAGACATTGAATGTTCCGAAATCTAAGCTGCAGAACTAGTAGAACATGATGACACACAAGAACTTGTGCTAAAAAGAGGTGCCGTGTCTGTTGCTTTTTTTTTGTCAGGCTAAAGTCGTCGTCAGATCGGCAACATGAGCAATTGCTCCAGTTCAGACGGTCAATGCTCACGCTAGGAAGCACCAATCCTAATGTGTAGCATATCAGAATGATGGGGAGAATCTCAGTTAAAAGCCTTTACCAAGCATTGCCACCCAAACGAAACATAATTCATACAGAAATAAATTACATGCGCATGTAAAAAAAAGACGAAAATAGCGTATGTCCAATCTAGAGCGTCTGCTGATTTTGCCACTTCATGCAAACCACACATGCCTGATATCATATGAAAGCAGAGAGTTTGCTGTTCACGAAGATGTCTGCCTTCTCACTGTGCGATGGAGACTCAGCGAGCTAGCAGCCAAAGAGTAGCAGTAAAAAACTTTGCTAAATCATACAGAATGTCTTACCCTGTTTTGTGGTCAAAAGTTATATTCCAGCTCAAAAAAACGCTGCTAATGTCTCCTCCTATGACTCTGTGTTAGTTTGAGATCGATCATGAAGGTCCTGGTTGCTTACGTAAAGAGGAGGGGGTTTCTAGAGTGGGGGGAGCGCTCTTCATGCGATATACATATACGGTGAAACCGTGATAACTCTGAAAAATACTGTGATATACATTTTTGGTCATACCGCCCAGCACTAGTTGAAACTAATTAAAAACTCTTTGCGCACCTCCATGTCACAGGACAGACTGTGCAGGCTTGCCCTGCTATCAGCTGAAAAGGACATTGCATCCAAACTGGATGCTGAGTTTGCGGCCAAGAAGGCAAGGAAAGTAACTCTGACTGTCAGGTCCTAGTCTGTGTCAGTTCCTGTTTTATGTTGTAAGGGTTTTCAGTTCCTGTTTTGTGGTGTCTTGTTAGGTGTCTTGACTTCCCCATGTGTGTGATTGTTCATTGTCTACACCTGTGTCTAATTGTTCCACCCCTCGTGTGTATATATACCTGCCCTTCCCAGTGTGTCTTTGTCAGATTGTCTGTGTCCTTGTGTCAGTAGCTTTCTGGCATTTCCTCGTGTTTGATCTCCTTGTGTCTCGACCTGTTTTGTCTCTTGTTGCCTTTTTGCCCAGTGTCTTTGTGCCTTTGCTTTATATACAGTTTATCTGGTTTTGAACTCTAGCCTTGTTTTGTGACTCCCGATCTGCCTAGTAATTTTGTACTGCTGCATCTCTGGACTGATTTCCGTGTACCGACCTTGGACTGTCAATAAACCGCCTCTCTTAACCTGTGAGTCTCTGAGGCCTGTACCATAAAGCTTGATTAACCTAGCCGGACTTCCTCTTACTTATCGGGCTTCACTTTACGAGACATCCGGCCTCCGGATTTTCGGTACCATAAAGCCGGCTATCAACTCACTAATTCAATTCAGGCTTGTCCAATCTAGATCTGTGCGCGCTCACATAAAAAGGGCGGAGTTTGCTGCATGCGACCAATCGCAAACATGGAAAAATCAGCGCGAGCCGCATACAATAATAACAAACAAAGGAGCAAACAATAATAATTAAGACATCATAATAATTCCAAACATCACTAAGAAATATATTACCTGTGGCAAAAACCCTCAGTGCAATGCACACTGTCTGCAGGACTGTCAGCGCGTGGTTGCGGTGCATTACATTACTGATGTAAGGCTCCAGCAGCTGACAGATGTATTGTAACCCCTCTCCCGAAAACCTGTACCTTTCGTACAGTGATTGTTCAGACAATTCGAATGGATTACAGCGATCTCTAAATATTCTCTCGCGCCTGAGTGCTCTTCGCACAAGCTGTGCACCAAGATCCATCAGGTTCTCATAAAACAGACAGGCCATTTTCCAAGAGAACTGATTGGTCAGTAGGTGGGGCTTTTATACCTGCTGAGCTCTTATCCTGAATTTATCCTGCTCCGGAGCAGGTTAAGTGTTCAGCATAGGTTACCACGGCAACGTAGCCCGATAGAAAGTAAGCCACCTTTATGGTACCGAAAAGCCAGGGTTAAGTTATCTCGCTAAACCGTAATCCAGCTTTATGGTACAGGCCTCTGGTCTGCTCTGTGGGTCCCCAGTTTGTCTGTCTGATCCCTGACACTGACATGATCAGTTTCTGCGCAATTTATGCATGGTGTGTCCGTCTTATCTGTTACAGTTACAGTGCAGTAAATATGTTGTGTATAGTTGTAATGAAAATGAACGTATTATGAATGAAAAGTATCCTAACTCAGTTCTTTAAAATGTCAAGATGCCAAAAATAAAGTGACCGAGCTGACTTGATGTAAAGCCACTCGTTGCACAGTTGATTTTCCCCCCTTTGAAATAAATAGCAAAAAGTCTTAGCTGAGACTATGTGTATGATTATGCTGTATCATTCTACTTGATAAAAACGTATTGCAGCGTGATTATGCATGCAGTAGAACTAGAATTGCTGTGTCCGTGTGACTGTTATTCATGCGCAATTGCGCATCCATGTCAAAGAGCACGGCCTTGCATTTCAAGTTCGCACAGGGCCTCGCACCCCCCGCGACAGCCCTGCTGTCCGTAGCTGCCAGTAGCTCCTCATAGGATGTTGTTTGGCCACAAGTGCATAACTTGCAGCCTAGCAAGATGGAGTCTTTGCTCGCATGATCATGTGTGATCTTGCAAATCCATCCAGGTAATAAAATAGGAAACAAAATTATGCATTTACACAATTAAATGATCGCTGATGGACCAATTCAGTTATATGCAGTAGAACATGAGTAGGGATTACTGCTGTGACAGCAAAGGTTGTACCAGCTGTATATTCATAGTCATAAGAGCAGCCATGGTTTGAAGTAAGTTTGAGTGGTGGCAGTAGCTTCTGTTAGCAGCAAGCCTGAATTACCCAGTGTTGCGTATTTCAAAATATACGTTTAATCAAATAAGTATACAGCTGGCAGTTGTATTCAATACAGCTACTTGCCCAGTACCAAATGACTGGCACACAGATTTAGCAGCTAGTTGGTGCATATAGTTAAGCATTTATCAGCTCAGGAGCCAGATATATCTCAAGGGCTGGTGAAGACCAAAGCATAGCTAATATTGGACTTAACTTCAGGTGTCTGATTACTGGTTAATGTCATATGATGATAATGATATTTCGATGGGTTGGTATCAGCTAAAATAGAATATCAAAATCTGATCCTTTCGTTTCCTCCCTCTCAGCTTGCTAATGTTGGTCTCCTTCACCACTATGGCTCTACAGTGCACACATTTGGTTGCATATCCAACAGAAAATTAAAGAGTTAGAGAGAAAATTATTTGGGTGCACCGGCGAGTGAGCCTCTCATTCTTAGCTGGTGCCGCAGGTCAGAGTACCTTGATAACAGGACAATATTAAAATTGTTAGTTGCCTGCTTAAAATTGTCTTTACAAGCCTGTGTCTGTACTCAGCCAAAGAACATTTGTAAGAAAAGAACCTCCACCCTATTACACCACTGTATAATTGTGAGTGTTTCTGCAGTTCCAACTAAACAAAGTGATACATCTTCTCTCGAGCTGATTGCCTCACATCAATTTCATGAGTCACATTCTCCAGTTTCATCCACTATTAGCTTGTAAAAAATACAGTGTGTCAGATTAAGTAGTCTACAGATGCTGTTTCAGTGTGTCAGCTAGATATTTATTTGATATTTACATAAGTATTGAATTGGACTCTGGCAGATATAAAAGGATTCAGATTGGGATTTAAAAAAAAATTGATTGGGACATCCATAGTTAATGTTAAATTCTGGTTAATGTTAGGCACCTGAAGCCAGATGGTTAGGGACCGATTGTGATAATGGTCAAAAATATTATATATATATCACAGTTGTGATTGTGGTAGTGGTATCACTAGTATCTCTAGTAGCAGCTTTAAAAAAACAGAATCAGTGGAAGACAAAGCAGTCTGTGGTCCAAGAAAAGGCCACACCAGCTGCAGTCAGACTTCCTGATGTCTCCATCTCCACACTTTCATCCATTCACCCACCAACTGAGAGCAATGGGCTGGCCTGCTGGCCCCAAACAGCACACCAGATGCAGTGCTTTATCTCCACACATTAACACGATAGAAAAAATATGAATACGAGAATCTTATCTCAGCCACATATTATAAAGAGCATTCATCATGAAGCACATTATGTATTTATCATGTCAGCAGAGGGAAAAGATGGTGCAGGCGAGATCCCATTTATCTGTGCTTGTGCAAGGCCCATTGTATTGTCCACATCATATATATATATATATATATATATATATATATATATATATATATATATATATATATATATATATATATATATATATATATATATATATATATATATATATATATACATATATATACATATATATATATAAAGATTAAAAATCCATTTTTTCACCTTACACCCCTTCCTCCTTTCTGTTGCAATCTTAGATACGAAATTAACTTGCACTCCAAAGCCTGTGACTTAATCGGATAAAAATGAATATAAAAAAAGACCTTGGGATCGGTAAGATTTACAATATATATTAACTGAGTGTGAAGCTGTGATGTGCAGATTGATAAATGTGCTGATATTACTCAATTCTTTCTCTTTAATAATTCTGTCATCCTTACCCACCATTTGACCATTACACTATTAAAGTCATTTTTTGTAGAAATAGGTAATATCATCAGTCATTACAATCTTTTAATACATCTCTTTCCCCTTCATCCTCTAGCTTTTGGTTTCTAAGCTTGTGCCAGATCTTGTATGTAGTAGTTCCTCATGGATACATTTCACCAGCAGGCAGTGAAAGTGGGCTGCTTGCCATGTAGAACTATATGGGTGGTATAGGACTCTGTACAAGGCTAGTGGGAAGTTTAACAAATTGTGTGTGTGTGTGTCATATTAATTCAGTTTGTCTAGATGTTTCTGCCTCTGATTCATTGGTTTGTATACTGAGAGTTTACAATGAGCTCTCTGCTTCTGCCATTTCAAAGGACCAATCATAGAAAGTTAAAATTTGAAAAAAAACAAGGCAGTGAAATGAGATTTCACAGGGGGGCAGAGCTCTGGATTGTGCAAAGGCAGTTTGACTTATGAGCAAATATGTGGCAGGCCATGCCCATTTGCACCAATCAATTTGGCGCTTCAGATACTGGTTAACTCTTACCCTCAGGGCATGTACGTGTAAACTGGTGAAATTCAGTCCACTAGGTTTTGAAATAGATGTTTTTGGTATTCTGGGCACCCCTATGGGTGGGCCTCAAAATGCTCTAGGTCTATTTCTGAATACGTCCCGTATATATGTAGCCAGATTATGATGATTGGAGAGATTGTTAACGAGTTATTGTCAGTTTTGTTGACGTTTTTTTCTTGCTAATCTATAACAGAAATGTGTATCTCAGTCTCACAATGTTGGATTTTTCTAAGAAGAAGAATCAGAGGGACAATCCCCTTTATTGTCACACACATTACATGCTGCACACGCCATGCAATTGGTGAAATTTGTCCTCCACATTTATCCCATACTGGAAGTCCAGGAAGTCCTTCCTCCGCGGTGGGCTGCCAGCCGACTGGCGCCCGGGGACCCAGTTTTCACTCGTCACCATTGGTTAGGTGGTAGTGGAGGTTTTTTAAGGATGATACCCCAGGTGAACATGGGGAGAACATGCAAACTCCACACAGAAAGGCCCCTTTCCTCAAGCAGCAGGCATCAAAGGCATGGTGGAGGACATGCCTCTGACGCCCACAGCGGGAACTGAACCCGGGACCTTCTAGTTGTGAGGTGACAGTGTTGCCACCTGCCCCACCGTGCTACCCATTTTAGTCTTGACGCAGTCAAAATCCAACAAGTTCTGTTCATGTTACTGTTTTTCAAAAAAATCTAAATGGTATTTCTTGGGATGCACTTGCAGATTATTTTTTGTTTGTCCGATTTTCTTGTTTGTAGTTAATTCAAGCTTACAGCCATACCAGCCTGACAACGCGCGATCTTGTCCGATCTCAGAAACTAAGCAGGGTTGGGCCTGGTTAGTACTTGGATGGGAGACTGCCTGGGAATACCAGGTGCTGTAAGCCTACTCCTCCTTGAACCGACACCTTACCGTGGTGGAGGAGTATGAGTACCCGGATGATCCTAGAGGCTATGTTGTCCAGGGCTTAATGCACCTGGTAGGGTTTCCCAAGGCAAACAGGTTCTAGGTGACGGGTCAGACTAAGAGCAGTTCGAAAGCCCCTATGAAAAAGAAGAAATCAACGTAGCGTATGTTGCCCGGATTGACGTCACCGGGGCCCCACCCTGGCCGGAACCAGGCCTGGGGTTGGGGCTTGCAGGCGAGTGCCTGGTGGCCGTGTCTTTGCTCACGGGACCCAGCTGGGCGCAGCCCAAAGAAGCGATGTGGGCCGGCCTTCCCGTAGGCCCACCACCCACAGGAAGGATCAGAAGGGGCCGGTGCTATGCGTTATGGGTGGCAGTCGTGGGCGGGGGCCCCGACGACCCAAACCCTGGACTACGACTCTAGCTATGGGGACATGGAATGTCACCTCGCTGGGGGGGAAAGAACCTGAGCTAGTGCGGGTTGAGCAGTACCGGCTAGAGATAGTCGGGCTCACCTCCATGGACAGTCTGGGCTCTGGAACCCAACTCCTTGAGAGAGGCTGGACTCTCTTCTACTCTGGAGTTGCCCGTGTTGAGAGGCAGTGTGCTGGTGTGGGCTTGCTTAAAACCCCCCAGCTCAGCTGCCATGTGTTGGAATTCTCCCTGCTGAGCAAGAGGGTTGCTTCCCTGCGCCTTCGGGTCAGGGATAGGTCTCTCACTTTCACTAGGCCGGAGGTCAATGATCGACTTTGTAGTCGTATCATCTGACCTTCAGTGGTATGTCTTGGACACTCAGGTAAAGAGAGGGGCTGAGCTGTCAACTGATCACCACCTGGTGGTGAGTTTGATCCGCTGGCAGGGGAGGAAGCGCGACAGACTTGGCAGACCCAAACATAACGTCTGGTGGAACCCGCTGTCAGGGAGGTCTTCAACTCCCTCCTCTAGGAGAGCTTTAACCAGATTCCAAAGGAGGTTGGAGACATTGAGTCCGAATGGACCATGTTCTCCACTTCCATTGCTGATGCCATCTGTAGCTGTGGCTGTAAAGTCACCGGTGCCTGTCGTGGCGGCAACCCCCGAACCTGGTGGTGGACACCAGAAGTAAGGGATGCCGTCAAGCTGAAGAAGTCCTATCGGGCCCGGCTGGCTCATGGGACTCCTGAGGCAGCTGATGGGTACTGGCAGACCAAGCATGCGGCAGCTCGGCCGGTTGTACAAGCAAAAACTCGGGTCTGGGAGGAGTTCGGGGAGGCCATGGAGGAGGACTACCAGTCGGCCTCGAAGAAATTCTGGCAAACCGTTCAGCGCCTCAGGAAGGGGAAGCAGCCCTCTGTCAACACTGATTACAGTGGAGGTGGGCAGCTGTTGACCTCGACTGGGGATATTGTCAGGCGGTGGAAGGAATACTTTGAGGATCTCCTCAACCCCACTGTCATGTCTTCTGTAGAGGAAGCAGAGACTGGGGACTCGAAGGTCGATTCATCCATCACCTGGGCTGAAGTCACTGAGGTAGTATGCAAGCTCCTCGGTGGCAAAGCACCGGGGGTGGATGAGATCCGCCCTGAGTACCTCAAGTCTCTGGATGTTGTAGGGTTGTCCTGGTTGACACGCCTCTGCATCATCACGTGGCAGTTGGGGACAGTGCCTCGGGACTGGCAGACTAGGGTGGTGGTCCCTCTTTTTAAAAAGGAGAACCGGAGGGTGTGTTCCAACCTTCGGGGCATCACACTCCTCAGCCTACCTGAGAAAGTCTATTCCAGGGTAATGGAGAGGAGAATCCGGCCAAGAGTCGAACCTCGGATTCAGGAGGAACAATGTGGTTTTTGTCCTGGCCGTGGAACACTGGACCAGCTCTATACCCTCCACAGGGTGCTTCAGGGTTCATGGGAGTTTGCCCAACCAGTCCACATGTGTTTTGTGGACTCTGAGAAGGCATTCGACCGTGTCCCTGGCGTCATTCTGTGGGAGGTGCTCCGGGAGTATGGGGTTGGAGGCCTTCTGCTGAGGGCTGTACAGTCCCTGTACAACCGGAGCAGGAGCTTGGTCCGCATTGTCGGCAGTAAGTCGGACCTGTTCCGGGCTGCCCTTTGTCACCGGTTCTGTTCATTATTTTTATGAACAGAATTTACAGAATTTCTAGGCGCAGCCAGGGGCCGAAGGAGGTTAGGTTCAGGGGCTGGCAGATTTCGTCTCTGCTTTTTGCGGATGATGTTGTCTTGTTGGCTTGAGCCAGGACCTTCAGCATACACTGGGGCGGTTCGCAGTGTGTGAAGCAGCTGGGATGAGAGTCAGCACCTCCAAGTCTGAGGCCATGGTTTCTCGACCAGAAAAAGGTGGCTTGCCCTTTCCAGGTTAGGGTAGAGTTCCTGCCTCAAGTGGAGGAGTTTAAGTATCTTGGGATCTTGTTCATGAGTGAAGGAAGGATGGAGTGTGAGATTGAAAGGCGGATTGGTGCAGCAGCAACAGTAATGCAGTAACATCAAGAGGAGTCAGCTAAGGTGGCTCGGGCATCTCTATCGGATGCCCCCTGGACGCCTCCCTAGGGAGGTGTTCCAGGCATGCCCCACCGGGAGGAGGCCCCGAGGAAGACCCAGGACATGCTGGAGTGACTATATCGCTCAGCTGGCCTGGGAACACCTCGGGACTCCCCCAGAAGAGCTAGAGGAAGTGTCTGGGGAGAGGGAAGTTTGGGCGTCCCTGCTCAGACTGCTGCCCCCGCAACCCGGCCCCGGATGAAGAGACGATGGATGGATGGATGGCTGGATAGACAATTTGAGCTGTTGTGGCAGAAATAAAAAAAATATATATATTAATATTAAACTGATACAAATATAACAGAGTTGTGCCCCTTCAGAGCTCAAACCCTAATGAATTGTTTTTAATAAAAAACACATTTATGGGGTTGTTCATTTGAAGTTTCTTTGTAACTTCTGATTAACATTTGTGCTATTGCCGAATTGTCCCTCAAAGCATTTGTGTAGATCTCTTGCACAGCTAAAGGCTTTAACCAACTCTGTTCTCTGTCTACCGGAGAGGTGCTAGATGATGAATAGAGCGCAGGTCAATGCAACTGTAGTAAAAGACAACATCGCTCTCTGTAATCAGGTCCTACTAAAATGAGTAAAAAAAACTTTTTAATTGTTTTAATTCTTTCAAAACTCTGGAAACAATATTACCAAAATCAAAGCCAGTGTGGTCTGTACAATAACATTGCAATAAAGGGTAATTGTGGTTAACCAGCATATCATGAACTGGCTCAAGGTTCAGAGAAAAAGGACAGCGAACACACATGTGGTTTGAACTAAAAGTAAATATGATGTTTAAGTTAAGTGCTTAAATAAACAAAGTGAGTGAAGTCAGTAAGTGAAGAATGCTGTGTGCTGTAAATGATCCAAGCAAACTGGAGGCACAAAGCGGACCATGATGGAGCTGAGAGAGAGTGAGGGGCTGAGCAGGTGAAGCTCCTCTCTTTGACACATCTCCACTCAGCTTGCCTTTCTGCTGACTTTTCATGAGGGTTGTGGTCAAATAGGCTTTTTTGCTGAGGAATATTCCTGAAGGAGTGAAATGAAATGCAAGTATCTAAGTGGCTGCCATGATAGGAACTGTTTGAATTCTCTAAATGCTCAGGGAAGATGCTTTAGTGCTCCCTACACTGAACCATCCTTTAGCATGGCCAAAGAGACAACGTTGTCACATAATTCCTTGTGGCAGCAACACATAAGCAACACAGCATCAGTTCAACAGTGTTTTTACTCAGAATCTTATACAGGTTCAACATGAATAAATGACAGTAATGAAATGTCAGTCACTGCCTGGGTTTCTTTTCTTCTTGTTTCGCTGTACGCAGCTGGAGCAGATGGCTACTGACTATAGCAGGAGGGATAACAGTGTACAGCACAAAGAAATAGCAGTATGCTTACACCTCCTTCAAGATGTTGGAGAAATGTACACAGTTAATCTTCCTCCCCTTTGATTTGATTGTGCTTGCTAAATACAAGGGGACTTAATCAAGCTTAAAAATAACAAACAAACAAATAAAAGAGAGGTCCTGGGAGAACTCATTAGAAGCCTTGTCAAACTCCAAGAGACTACATAATTACTCTACCAAAATAAAAATGCAAAGCTATTTCATTTGTATTTGCGTTTCTTTCTGAATAACTGCTGAACTAAGGTCATTGAAACTTTCACTTTCATCCCTTTGAAAAGTTTGATTGAACAGGGCGAACCCAGTGTGTGAGAGGCCCTATCAGCCATGTGGCCCACTCTTCTCTGAGCCTCCATTTTGCCTGACCACCTTTAACCCATACACACAAACTCAGGCTTGTTCTGACAACGCCCATCAACGAGAGCAGAGAAAGAGGAAGATGAAAAACACATGGACTTCCTTCCCTACGGTAAAAGACAGAAAATCAAGCCCTGTTGACAAGGAAATGAAACAAGTTGGGCAAATTTCTATAAATAAATCTTTTTTTGTCATTTTAATTACCGGATCAACAGCGGCTCAGATGAACGGCCCGGCCATCAATCTTTAATTAATGTCACGCTTTGCGGATTGCAGCGATGCTGGGCCTGATTGAAAAATAAGCCCAATGATATTTCTATTAGAGTTTGTTTTATTAATAACACGTCAGGGCTTTAAAAACATGTCTCAGAGATAGCCAATCACAGGGAGACGACAGACAGATTTTACATTTAGTTCTTACAGGCTCACACTTACACAGATCTGCTTAATTATTTTTCTCTTGCATAATTTAGCCTTCCACATCCCCTTTTCTAGTTTGGATTTTCACTGTTTAGTATTTACTGGCTCACTTGCAAATGCTAAAATGAAAGCCACTACAGGATTTTATCACTTGTACTGTACATTTACATTATATTTCCAACTTGTTACTTTACCACCAGTTTCTCTTCCCAGAAAACACTTTTTAAACATCTGGTCTCAGTGTAATCCCTAAAAATGAAAAAAAAAACAAAAAAAAAACAAAACTGAATTTGAATGTTTTCTATTTAAAGGTATGTCAGTAATGTCTTTACATAACTGACCAAGTATTGTTAATGCATAGACCCATCCATTTTCTATACCGACTATCCTTTTTCAGGGTTGCGGGGGGGCTGGAGCCTATCCCAGCTGTCAACGGGCGAGAGGCGGGGTACACCCTGGACCGGTCTCCAGCCGATCGCAGGGCAACATATACACAGACAACCATTCACACTCACACTCACACCTAGGGAGCAATTTTAGAGTCACCAATTAACCTAATGAGCATGTTTTTGGTCTGTGGGAGGAAGCCGGAGTGCCCAGAGAGAACCCACGCATGCACGGGAAGAACATGCAAACTTCACACAGAAAGGAACCTTCTTGCTGTGAGGCACGCACACTGCCTGTTGCGCCACCGTGCAGCCCAGGTACAAAAACTCAATGATTCTTATTTTTAGGTCATTCTACACTGATGGAAAAATAATTCTGATTATGATAT
Organism: Chaetodon trifascialis; assembly: GCF_039877785.1. Classification (NCBI taxonomy): domain Eukaryota; kingdom Metazoa; phylum Chordata; class Actinopteri; order Chaetodontiformes; family Chaetodontidae; genus Chaetodon; species Chaetodon trifascialis. The sequence continues at coordinate 29,284,547 of NC_092056.1, forward strand.
TCCATTTCTGCCAAAACCTGCACACTGGACATTAAGGCTGACAGAGGAAGTCTGGGTTTTTTTTGTTTTTTTTTTGCTTTTTCTAGCAATGTCTGTTATCTGAGTTTGGCCACAATCTGACTCACGAGAAATAAAAAAAATTAAGGTATCAGCTGGAAGTCAAGAAAACCCAAGAGACTTCTGTAGACTTGCACACATTCATACAACAGCCAAACAAGCTGTTCATTATGAGCGTTATCCACTCACACAACACTGCATGAAAAAACACATTATTCACATTTACTTATTCATATATATAGAAAATATAAATGATATATATATAGATATATATTTTTTTAATTTTAATGATTCATTTATTTGACGATCCAACTTCTGAAAACTACACTACCACACAGTAGAACACAAAGAACACAGCTGACAGAAACATTTTGAAAAAGTCTTTAATGAAATCGTGGCAAATACACATCAACAAGGATCAACCAAATAAAATCAGTGACTACTGGGGGAAAAAAGAAAGGAAGGGGTTCACTGATAAGAGTCTCTGGGTTGGGCCATGCCGCTGGTCCATGGTGCATGAAGAAAAGAGTCTAAGGCCTCTGGAAATGCTTCTTTGCTGCCTCTGGGTCATACTGAATTGGCGCCTGTCGCTTTGACATACTTTGGGTCGCTCTCCAGCCGCTCTTGAAGTGTCTGGCAGAGTTGGAAGAGTGTCTGACTGCAGAAAGATGGAGGCTTTACTATCCACCCAGCTTCCCCTTCCGTGGTGTGATCGTCCTCATCCGACATCATGTCAGCAGTGACCCTATGCCAAAAATCAATTTCCTGCTGAGTGGCTAGGACACTCCTTCTTGCTTCCAGCAGCTGTAAATACACGTATTAATATCATATTAGTACTGCTAAGAAACAATAACACATGATAACATATGTGACCATGTTTTTCAAAAACAATGCAGCTAATAGATAAAATTCAGCCCATTTTTACACTGTTGCGAACATAAAGCGGCATTCATGGGACTCTTACCCGCTTCCTTCTCTGTCTGCTGCGAGCTGAAATCTTCACAGCTGCTGCCTGAACTGAAAGAGCTTGGCTGGGCATACCTGAAGCTCCTCCGCACCATCTCATAATATGTCTTACAGGCCGCTGGAAGAAAATATATATTCATTTGAAATAATTAAGACAGGCTTCAGGAAGTAAAAACAACAACAACAACAACAACAACAAGAAACAACAGAAAGGGGTTAAAAAAAAAAAAACCTTACAAAAAAGGACTCCTCTGTCAACACCATCCATGTCTGGACTCCCAGTTAAAGTCGCCATCAAATGTGACGTCACCGCTTCGTTGTGGGGCGAGTTCAGTCTGTAAAACACAAAAAGTAAAAACAGGTCATGCAACGTTTACATTTACTTCCATTCTGCAGAATATATCCTGTGTATTTCTGTGTATTTTATTAACTTACCCCTGCTCAGGTTCATATCGCCTGTCGTTCCCGTCACTATTGTGCAGACACCGCACCTTTTCCTTTAAAATACAAAAATACATTGGAATGTTAAACGTAACGTGAACGGTTACCAAACGTTCGGAACGTAGTGCAATAAGAATAATAATGGTTTGGCGGCCTAAAAACTGCACAATGTAGTATTAAATGCTAACGTTACTTACTGCAACTTGTGCACCCATCTCTTCCTCTTCTGGTGGTCTCCACAGCTGCAGTTCGGTCGGGGCTGCTCCTCCAGAGCGAGCAGTCTGGCTTTTATCTCGGCCATTTGTCCTTTTAAGTCGGCCGCCAATTGCGTGATAAGCTGCGTTACCTGCCGAGACAGTCCACTGAAGGTGCTCAGCAGTTTCTTCTCTAAATTGTTTGGACTTTCTGGATATGGTCGCTCCGCAGCCGGGCCGTCAGCTGTTCATAACAATTGCCCCTGGTGGGATTAATAAAGTTGTCTGTATCTGTATCTGTATCCGTCCACTCGTCGCAGAGGAGTGCCTTCTGGGGTGAACTGAAAACGACATCAGGCCATTGTATGAACAGAGTTAAAGTTTAGCAGGACCCGAAACGTAACTGTTGTAATCCAAGCTCGATTTGCATTCACAGACGCGCCGAGGTCGTTTTCTGCCGACGTCATTGCGTCAGAGGCGTCCAATCATTTGTGAGGTCGTGCTCTCGGAATTTCTCGCGATACAATTTTGTTGCTTAAAAAGAAAAACATGCTCTGATTTTGCTAGGTATTTTGATTTTCTATTTTTGTACCTGCATATTTTATATAACATGTAAACTTCTTTAAACTGTTTGACATCACCGAAAATTAAAAAAGGAAAAGTTACTTTGGTGTATTCCCTTTTTATTCCTACTTAAAGAATCCTCAGTGGACTTACCCTGCTGGAATTTTGCAAGCTAATCACGCAACCGTTTTTCATCTGGTGTTGTGGTGGCAAAATGCGCAAAATTTTGACATGTTCAAGAACTGTAGATGCTTTCATTTTCACAATTTGATTTAGCAATTTAAGTGGAAAATGAAAGGCTTTTGAGGACACTTATCCTGTATGTAAAATTATTTAAACACACTTTTAAATCCTCATGAAAAAAAAAATCTTTGTCTGTATTCTGTAGGCACAGAACACACACACACACACACACACACACACACACACACACACATACACACACACATAATATCTCAATTTTCATTTGTATAGCTTGCAGCATTTACATTCGCATTTTAACACCTCACAGTCACAGGGGCTGAGAGAGAACTTCCACGGCAATTTACAGTGACGATGATTGACGGAAATGCTACTTTTCATGCAGTGCGATGATACAGCACCAGGGCAGTTTTGGGGTTCAGTATCTTGTCCAGGATACTTTGGCATGTGAACCGTCGAGGCCAGGGGCTTTCTGATAGGTGGACAACCGCCCTGCTTCCTGAGCCACTAGCTGTGAGCTGGTACACTATAACCATTAATAATAGCATGCTAGCCTGTTAATATATCATTTTGGGAAAAACAAACAAACAAACAAACAAAAACATAGCTGTATATTTCTTAAATGGCAAAAATAAATTTTTTGTGTGTTCATTATCATTAAGAATATGTTCTGAAAAGTTTACAAGTAATATGAATTTAATGGTTTTGACTGTGTTGTTGCTCAAGTCCTGAGATAGGGTTAACACAAAATAAATTTAGTTTGGTGGCATACAGACCTTTATTTATGTCTTTTGATTGCAAGCCTTTTTTTAGACTTTTGCTGATTTTTTTTCCTAACAATTAGACAAAAAACACACATTTCTATCAGCTCTGCATTGCATTTGGGACAGCTCATATTTGATGTGCAGCTTCCAATAAAATAATGCTTGGATGATGTAACATTATGCTGCCGTTAATTTATGTTTGAAAAAAATAAAAAATAGGATGTGTTAGTAAAAATGTGTTAATAAGTTGTCCTTTAAGTTGTCCTAAAGTTTCCTTTGTGTCCCTGCTTCTTTCAAAGTTTTTCTTCATCAAACTTTTACAAGGAAGTTGTGGAAGTGCTCTTGACCTGGATGTTATGTGTTTGTGTTGTTGGGCAATCTTTCTTCTATCCCTCCCAAGATGAATGCTAGGGGTTTATTTTTAAGTCATCAATTACTCAAACTTGGCCCCAGCTTCCTCTCCCCTACCATCTGGATGCCACACCTTTCTGTCCCGGGGCCCCTGTGTGGATAATGACAGCCTTCCTCTCTGCCATCAATTTATGAGCAGACTGAGTCGTTTTCTCATGCCTTACCATGCGCTTCCATTTGATCTTTCTGTGTCTCCATTTTTTCTTTTTTATAATTTTCGCTTTTCTTTTCCTCCTTTTGAAAGCAGCTTACTGCTGTGTCTGCATGCAACACCTCATAAATCTTTCACTCTCATGCCCTGTTGCCATGTTCAGTGGAGGATGTGGCAACACAGCTGACATTGCTGTTGTCACCCTATTTGGTATAAATGTTCCCCAAAAAGCACCCTGAAAAAAGGAGGCATAGCTGACCCCAGTTCCTGAAGTGCAAGATGGAGCTCTGTCTGGACAGAGATGAGACGAAGGTGCACGTTACAGCTCTGAAGGCTTTTGAGCTTGCACATCTGGATCAAAGCTGCTGACAGATGCTATTTGTTATTGTCACAACAACATTTGTTGTTGATCCATAATATTAGTGTACAGTTTAACTGATTCACTTTTTTAAGTGTATGAATTCATATTGTTATTATAACAAGGTACTACTTACAGTAGCCAAATGCCTACTTGCTGTGAGGACAGAAAATGCATTGCACTTACTCTTTCAGAGGACAGTGCTATCCCTTTAAGAAAAAACCAGAGAGATACATTGTGTGTAGGCTGAAAGGAAAAGTATGTTGCACTGAACTGTGCGCATTTGTCATTAAAGTGCAACAATGAAATCTTTTAAATCACTGCTGCATTAAAACTACAGAAAATAAGACAGGAATAGCAATACATTTGTGGGATTTGGGGGAAAAATCAATGCAAAGAACTAGGACTGGGCGATAAAACGATAGCAATATGTCCTGCGATAGACACGTCATCAGTATCAATAAAAAATGCGTTCGATAAAACATTCGATAATTTTTTTTTCTTCATCGGAAGAAACCTGAAGTTGTGAAGCGAGGATGGTTGCAAGAACAAAGGCACTCGCTCTCAGGTAACCAAGCAACGTAGGGAGTAATCACTAATCAGTGAGAGAGACACGCTAACACGCCAATCATGTAACAGTATCAAGTTCAGTTGCGCCACCTCATTGTCTCGTGTTTGATGTTCCGCGAGGAGTGAGATGAGAAATAGAAAGCGCTGCAGCGAGCAAAGAAATTGTCAATAAAATAAGGAAAGTCCCATCGCCATTATGGCAGTTTTTTGGATTTTATAAGTCGGACCATAGTCAGACCAATGTGGTTTGTAACTTATGCAATACTGTCGTCCCCACCAAGACCGGTAATACCACAAACTTGTTTAACCACCTTAGCCGCGCTCACTCTTTAGAGTTTTGGTTTCTTTGTAGATAAAAGAGCTTGGTCTGTACCAGCTCTATATGGAAAGTGTCCTGAGACAACTTCTGTTGTGATTTGGCGCTATACAAATAAAATTGAATTGAATTGAAAAATAGAGCGCAGCCATATTCACCAACGTCCGCCAACCGCAGCACCACTGCACAAACAGCAGACCACCATGCAGAGGTATCTGCTTCAGTGCGTGATGACAAATCATCAAAAAGGCACAAAGACATAACAGCAGCAGCATATAATAAAGCTAAAGACATGCTTCACTGAGCACTGAGAAGAAGCCAGGTTATAAAAATCTCGTACACGTGCTTTTTTTTTTTTTTTTTTTATAAACACACTTGCAATAAAGATATAATTGAATAGTTCATGCATGTTTAGAGTAAGAAGAGTGACTAAAGTTGTTCATATGTCTAGGCTGGTTTTATAGTTCAATCAATCTTACTGTACTGTCTATCATGTTTGTTTGTTTGTATGTTACAGATGTCAAGTCTACCTCAGTTTCTGCTATGTTTACAAAACACTGCACATATCTGAAAACATTTTATTCAGCAGAAGGTGAATCAGTTTGTGAACTTCCTGCACTAAACCTGCAGAAAAAAAGTTCTCAGGTTTTTCTCTGTTTACATTTTTACACTTTTTTTTACATTTATTATTTGCGTGTTTTCCATGATTGTGTTGACATTTCCTTTCCTTTCTTCCTTGATAGCTGAGGGGATTATAATCAGAGGAAGGTTAAATTTAAAATAAAAATGTTTAAATTCCTGTTGTCTGTGTTGTTGTTTAAATGTTTAAATTAAATTGCTATGGTCCTTATTTTAAATAGGTAATAAAAAATATCAATAATTATCGATATCGACTGATATAAAACACTTATATCGTGATAGAGTTTTCAGCCATATCGCCCAGCCCTACAAAGAACAGCAAATTTTGATATGTTGCATATGCTGTGTCATGTGAAACACTTGGCCTACTGCACATTGAAAGAGACTGCTCTATATTGTCTATCTATAATGTTCTTCTATGTACTTTCAAATTACATGTTTATGTGCACACAGTGTTATATAACATAATTCTCTGTATCATATTCATATATGCTCCTAAATGTCAGCAGCTTTAGTTTAATCCGTAGCCTAGTCTGTTCTTTTCTCTGTTTCTCATAACAAATGAATATTGATCTTTCCAAAAAATACCTTACCAAACCCACAGCTGTATGAATGTGTGTGTCTTTAAAGAGAATTAAAAAGAAACTTTTTAAACTTTTAGAAAATCATTAAAATTTCATTACGTTAAACTATTTTCTAAACTTCATTCAAAATTTAGTTGAACTGTGTTTTTGTCAGTGTGTGAAAACCTCTGAAAGAGAATTTAAGCTAAACAAAAAAAACAAAAAAAAAAGCAAAACAAGAAATACAGTATAACACTCTACACCTATTTTGACATTGAGGAACTTTGTTAGGAAGTATGCATTCATGCATTTACCTACAAACAAATGAGTGTGTCCACGATGTGCACAGGGATGGAATGCTTTATGGACTCTGGAGAGGCAGTATGGATGTGAGAGTGACTGTGAGTGGTAAGAGCACATACTGCACCAATGATACGGCAGCACTTTGCATACACTATTTTCCTCTTCATTGGCTGTTATTTTGGTTCCTAATGAAATCACACACAAATCGCCCAAAGTGCTGACAACACAAGCTTCAAGGCCAGAAAGCCAATCCTCCCAGGGCTCCATTTAGATAGCAGCTAAAGGGGATGCTCTCAAACTAGATTTGATTCTGTTGTCTTGTCTGTTGCTGCCTGCCATAACCTCTATCTGGAAACATCTCAAAAAAATACAAAAAAATATATATATATATTTATATATATATCATCACACTAAAAACAGAAAGCAAACGCCAGTGAGTTAATCTAAATCTAATCCCTGGACAAAGACTGGGAGGAAGAGAGAAAAATGAATGAAAGGCAGGCAGGAAGAATGGAGAAATGCTCGACATCAACACACTAGCAAACTTCTTTGCATCTCGTACCATAGCCATGGCTGTATTTCCCTCCCAAAATGACACTTTAATTAAACAAATTACTGCGCCTCGGGAGAAGGACCTTCAAGAGTGTGATAAGGCCGGGGGGAGATAAAAGCCTTATAGGCAGTGTTTATCAGAGACGCGAGGGTTTAAACCTTTAATAGGTAATGCCCAGATAAGTAAGCCTTTGTGGTGTTACTGGCGCAGAGATATTTTACACAGAGGAGCTTACCAAAGAGAGGGGAAAAAGAAGCTGGATCAAACCAACGACTTAAAGAGTCTCTGATTAAGAACGGCAGAGAAAAGGGGGACACCAAAAAGTGTCCCTTCACTAAACTCCTCTTTTATTTATACGCATATTTCCTTATGCAGAGACGCTGCTGAGACTGAGCTCTTACAATCTGTTCTTTGGATTTAACCTTGGCAAGGATGTGCATATAGGCTTTTTTATTTTTAACAAACCAGCATTTGTGATAAGAGTCGTACCAATTTTCATGGATTAAACATTTTATGGTGTGCATCCTGGTAGTAGATTTTACCTGTAATGTATACACAGACAGATCTGAGAGCCAGAGCTAAAAGAAGAATCCATCCCATAATGGCAACCAAGAAAAAATGTCTTTTTATGAATTTGTGGCCAAAACCAAAAGGACATGAAAACAGAGTTAGATTGGTACTCTCTTTTGCCAAAACAGCCTCAGACAGCAAGGAGCAAAAACTACAAACATTTAGACATGTTCAAAGGGCTGGCGTTTCTCATTTCCTCTCAAAGCTCTTCTCTTTTGTAAGTGATATAGCTGCATATTTCATTCATGATGCATGATCAAAGGCCGAAAGTACAGCATATGCCCATGTGTAAATATTTTTACTACTACAATCTGTATTTTCATGCGCAAATGATAAAGTATTTGCAATATCTGCAAAAGATGTATGGGCGGACATTACTTCACAAAGCTTTTGTCCTGTGTGAATAATGCAGCTGAAGACAGGTGATGGAATCTGCATTCATACATTTAGTAATGTTTGTTTGTTTAGTAAAGGAATATTTATTGCCTGGAAGAGGTTACAGGACAACATAAAGCTCCTGTAATTGAAAAAATCAAGGATTTTTGTTGGAAAAACATGACCTTGTGAACTATAGCGTAGGTTGGATTGTAGTGCTGTAAATCAGGGATTACATATGGCAAAACAAGCCTTAATTCATTTGTCACTGTTTATTACAACATTCCAAAAGTTTTAGTTTCCACCTTCTTTTTAAGCTGGGGAAAAAAAAAAAAAAAAAAAAAATAGAATTGAAGTTACATCATTTCCAATACGCAGGAGAGACCGATCAACTGCAGGCTCAGGGAACGAGCTCCTGCTGGCCATAAAGCCTGTATGAACATGGCATGTGTTTTAGGTTAGAGGAGCATGTGGTAGGGTTACATTACAAGGTACTATTAACCTGACTCTGTGGGTCAGACAGACAGACAGACAGACAGACAGACAGAAAGAAAGAAAGAAAGAAAGAAAGAAAGAAAGAAAGAAAGAAAGAAAGAAAGAAAGAAAGACTCCCTGCCTTAACCTCCCTGACACACACAGCAAACACATACCATCTCAACCATACCAAAGAGCTCTGCAGTAAGTTAACAGCCCCCCAGAGGGAGGGGAAGAGTGTTGCAGACGCTAAGATCACTTCCTGTACACATCCCTGTGTACGTGAGCGTGCGTGTGTGTGTGTGTGTGTGTGTGTGTGTGCGCGTGTGTGTGAAGAGGAGGCCTTTGCTGCCCAGAATCCATCCTCATCTTCTCTCCTTGGAGGGGCTGTGGACCACCATGCAGCGTGTTCAAAGACTGCTGGTGGTTATGGGAAATGATCCCCCTCTGTAAATGTTTTCCTTTTATTTCCCCCTTTGCTCCTTTTGCTTCAAAGGACATGCTTCACTCGCTTTCTGCTGAGCGAATCACGATGCATGGGACTGACAGGCACCGAAATGAGTCAAATGCAACAGCTGCATATACTGCGGCGCACCCCTCCCGCTATGCTCATTTTCATTTTAGCACAAATTATTTACATTACAATCATGAGCAGCGTTGCTTTGTTTTTCCCTCACTGGCAGTGTCCTCTGTGAGCATTTGGTGATTAGAACGAATGTCTCATCAAATGCTGTCCCCCAATCACACGTATCCATTATTTAGGCGAGAAATGCAGCATGGAAAGAAGAGGGGCTTGGTTTGTCAATGGCAGCCCTGGGCACAGACAGTTCTCTGCCTGTCACATACCTGCCGCTGCCACTTCCCTTTAGCATAAGCAAGCGTGAAATGTTTACTTGAACACATTTCTGAAGGAGAGCGTGGAATGGGAGCTGGCACAAGTTGCATAGGAGGAACGCCGATGTGACAGATATATAAAACAGGGTGAAAGAGAGGAAGGCGGAGGATGAGAGAGGACACAGAAAGTGAGAGCGTGTGTTTCTGTGTACGTGTGTGTACATGTGTGTATAAGAAAGTGAAAGAGCAACTGCCACTTGCCATTGTGCCAGCTCTGCAGCTGAGGTGAGTCTTCAGTGGGGGATAAATCCAACCTGATGCACCCATCCATGTGCCTTCAAAGCGTGCAGGCATTGCCATGCTGTGCACGTCACAGGACAGGCACACATTAGCTGTCAAACTCCTCTTTCATCTCACAACTTCAAAGAGGCCCATTGATTACCCTAAGTGGCCATTACCAAACATCCGAGCCTTCCGCCTCAGTCAAAGGCAACCACTGACAAAGAGGAAGGCAAAATCATCATGAGGTTGAATTTGAAGTGGATGGAAGGGACAGCAACCCACAGACAGACTGAAAGACAGCAGAGCCTGGCGACAGAATAAAAAGGAGACAGCACCAAGGAGGAGAAAACATCACTTACAAAAACAAGAGCAAACAATAAAAATGACAAGCACTTTTGTATGTATACAAACAAGGCACTCTTGTAGAACGTGGAGTAGAAGAGTGATGTGAACACGGGATCCCCTGAGAATCCCCCCATGATAGCACAAGACAACGGAACAGAGCTGAGCTGCTGTCTGCCGACAGACTTACACAGTATGTGAATCTGAGAGCTGGAGAGTAAGAGATTCAAACAGATACAGACAGGATTAGGGAGAAGCAAGGCTGTGTTCACAGCTCCAAAGCACTCCTCACTGTCCACTGCTGATGCACTACATTGTTCTAATGCACATAGAAAAAAAATCTATGCATAAGGAAACTTCTGTGAAGACAGGTAAAGCATCCATTCATGTCAATTTCACCCCACTACTAGTAAAAAATGGTTTGATTTAAAACAGTGCTCTAACCTCCCCCTCACATTAACCAGTATCTAGGCATTGGCAGTCCTGTCAGTCTATATGTTCATAGAGTGTGCGTGAGAAAAGCTCTGATGGAAGCTGTAAATGTTAGCATGTCTGTCACACTAGCTCACAAGTAGTAACCAAACTTTACACCCCAAGATCAATGGACATGTTATTAAATTGGGTTAGATTAGATTCAACTTTATTGTTATCGTCATAGTGCAACGAAGAGACAATGAAACGCAGTTTAGCATCTAACCAGAAGTGCAAATAGTCATAATATCCAAAAAATAAATAAATAAATACATATAAGTAGTGCAAGTGGCATCAAGTAAACAGTATAAATAGTATGAAGTAGGTGCAGGTAGTGCAAGTAATTTCTATGAAACTGTAAATAATAAACATGTGCAACATGGTATGTAAACAGGTGACATGTGTAACAAGTAGTAAGTGGCAGTGCAGTAAATAAAAAGTATAAGTGAACAGATGAGGTATACAGTGTACATAAAATATAAAAATGTAAAAAAAATAAAATAAAGTGATAAGCATTTAGCTATTATCTTTCCACTGTTGTTATTATTGGGGTTACAGATGACATTCAGGAAATACGTGTTGGGGACAACATATCCACTGTTTATGGATACGTCAATCTGTGAGCCAAGAAGAAATTCTATCAGGATTTATAGTAATAATGGCAGCTCAGTCCTGCTCTGTTTGTTTTGGGGAAGTTCACACTCCAGCAGCTGCAGCCAAACTTGCATTAAATGCCATCACATTTTCCAAACTCATGCCTTGTTCCTCATATCCTCAAATCATTTCTCATGTAAAAGTGAACCACATTGTTTGAAAATATGAGCAATAAAGAATAGTGTTTCTAAGGTAAGTGTAACCCTTTTGAGAAAGAAATGGAATAGTAAAGAGATAGAGATAGTAACTAGATTCAATGGCCAGTGAAACAGAAGTTCTAAGATCGACTACAGAGCCCAGGATTGATCAAACGAGGACGTAGGAACGAGACAAACACAGTATTCTCTTTAAGAAACAATGGTGCTTCCCTATTTATTACAGGATGGGAGGGATGAATAAAACACATCACACTGCATGAAAAGCCACATTTCCGTCAATTTCCGTCACTGTAAATTGCCGTGGAAGTTCTCTCTCAGCCACTGTGACCATGAGGTGTTAAAATGCAAATGTAAATGCTGCAAAGCTATACAAATGCAAATTGGGATTTTGTGTGTGTGTGTGTGTGTGTGTGTGTGTGTGTGTGTGTGTGTGTGTGGGTTCTGTGCCTACAGAATACAAAGATTTTTTTTTTTTCATGAGGATTTAAAGGTGTGTTTAAATAATTTTATAGGTTACATACAGGATAAGTGTCCTGACTTGCAAAGGTCTTTAATTTTCCACTTAAATTGCTAAATCAAAATCGTGAAAATTAAAGCATCTACAGTTCTTGGACACTGGTCACAATTTTTCGCATTTTGCCACCACAACACCAGATGAACAATGCTTGTGTGATTAGCTTGCAAAATTCCAGCAGGGTAAGTCCACTGATGATTCTTTAAGTAGGAATAAGAAGGGAACACACCAAAGTAACTTTTCTTTTTTTATTTTCGATGATATTTACATGTTTTATAAAATATTCAGGTACAAAAATAGAAAATCAAAGTACCTAACAAAATCACAGCATGTTTTTCATTCTACGCAACAAAAATGGTCTCGCGAGAAATTCCGAGAGCGCGACCTTGCATATGATTGGACGCCTCCTCTGACGCAATGACGTCGGCAGAAAACGACCTCGGCGTGTCTGTGAACGTGAATCGAGCTTGGATTAGAACAGTTATGTTTCGGGTCCTGCTAAACTTTAACTCTGTTTATACAATGGCCGGACGTCGTCTTCAGTTCATCCCAGAAGGCACTCCTCTGCGACGAGTGGACGGCCTGGCTCCGGAGCGACCATATCCAGAAAGTCCAAACAATTTAGAGAAGAAACTGCTGAGCGCCTTCAGTGGATTGTCTCGGCTGCTAACGCAGCTGACCGCACAGTTGGCGAGGAAAATGGCCGTGATAAAAGCCAGACTGCTCGCTCTGGAGGAGCAGCCCCGACCGAACTGCAGCTGCGGAGACGAAGAGACGGGTGCGTAAGTTACGTAAGTAACGTTAGCATTTAGTACTCCATTGTGCAGTTTTTAGGGCGCCAAACCTTTATTATTCTTATTGCACTACGTTCCGAACGTTTGGTAATCGTTCACGTTACATTTAACATTACAATGTATTTTGTATTTTAAAGGAAAAGGTGCGACGTCTGCACAATAGTGACGGAAACGACAGGCGATATGAACATGAGCAGGGGTAAGTTAATAAAATACACAGGAAATATTCTGCAGAATATAAGTAAACGTAAACGTTGCATGACCTGTACTTTTTGTGTTTTACAGACTAAACTCGCCCCACAACGAAACGGTGACGTCATATTTGATGGCGACTTTAACTGGGAGTCCAGACATGGATGGTGTGGACAGCAGTCTTTTTATATAAGTTGTTTTTTGTTGTTGTTGTTGTTTTAAACCCTTTCTGTTGTTTCTTGTTGTTGTTTTTACTGAAGCCTGTCTTAATTATTTCAAACCAATATATATTTTCTTCCAGCGGCCTGTAAGACATATTATGAGATGGTGTGGAGGAGCTTCAGGTATGCCCAGGCAGCTCTTTCAGTTCAGGCAGCAACTGTGAAGATTTCAGCTTGCAGCAGACAGAGAAGGAAGCGGGTAAGAGTCCCATGAATGCCGCTTTATTTTCACAACAATGTAAAAATGGGCTGAATTTTATTTATTAGCTGCATTGTTTTTGACAAACATGGTCACATATGTTATCATGTGTTATTGTTTCTCAGCAATACTAATATTATATTAACACCTGTATTTACAGCTGCTGGAAGCAAGAAGGAGTGTCCTAGCTCTCCAAACTCTGCCAGACACTGCAAGAGCGGCTGGAGAGCGACCCAAAGTATGTGGCGACACACCGCAAGAGGCTTCACATCGAGTTCCCTTCAAAGCGACATGTGCCAAACCAGTATGACCCAGCAAAGAAGCATTTCCAGAGGCCTTAGACTCTTTTTCATGCACCATGAACGAGCGCCATGGCCCAACCGAGAGACTCTTATCAGTGAACCCCTCTGCACATTTCCTTGCATTTTTCCCCAGTAGTCACTGATTTTACTTGGTTGATCCTTGTTAATGTGTGTGTAACAATTTCATTAAAGACTTTTTTTCAAAATGTTTCTGTCAACTGTGTTCTTTGTGTTCTACTGTGTGGTAGTGTAGAAGGTGGATCGCCAAATAAATCAATGAATCATCAATCAAATAAAATAAATATATCATTTATATTTTATATATACATAAATATAACAATATAATAATTATTTTGAATATATGAATTTATTATATAGTATTTAAATTAATATGTATTTATTATTATTATTATTATTATTATTATTATTATTATTATTTGTGGTGCACAGATGACCAATAGCAGCAGAGTTGTCATGAGTGAGTGATCATGTGATTGGAGTTGCTATCCAATCACATGATGGTTTCCTTTTAAAATGTCTGTGGAATCATCCAATGGTTGTTTGTGAAGCCAGCAGGCCAGCCTGAGTAGATCAACGTCGGTAGCATTCATGTGCTAATTAGAGCTATTCGCACCTTCGCGAAGGCGCGATTAACTACGCCCCCCGTTGACAGATGGTTCGTTTCCGACGATTTTCGGAGCTGGCGAAGTTCCCCGTAAACTTGCCGTAAATCGCCGAAAATCAACGAACTTCGCAGGGATTTACGGGTCGAAAATGTGGTTTTTCATGCAGTGTCAATTGCACAGAATATCACAACTCTTACCTGGGTAACTATGGGGTAAGGTTACTGTCAAAAGTTTCGTGCATGCACACATAAAAATCGTGCACGTATTAAAATGCTCCAAAGTTTTCGGAGATGTGTTGTCCTGCTAACGTCATCAAGTAAGCTGCTGTCCCAATTGCAGAATGACGGTCCTGCGTCCTCCCGTCTTGGAGAGACTGTACTCCCAAGTCGAACTTGCTAAGTCCGAACTGCCAAGATCGTAAGTCCAAACCTGGCGTACTTGGTATTGAGAAATGGCCCTTTTTGCTCCAAATCCCTTGCTGCCGCCATCTTTCACGCATGCGCAGTTTGTAGAATCGACGTTATCTTCCACTCGAAACATAATGCCTGTGACCTCGTGACGTAGTTTTGACAGTTACTTCGCGCTTGTCAGATTCGTATTCATTCTGAAGGAAGCGTATGTCCGTAAACTGCAATCCGTATTTGTAATTTTGGAAAGTTGTAACTTTACGAGTTGCATTCTCACAGATAATTTATATACTGCATAATCTATGCATGATTTGACTTAAACAAGAGTTTACAAATTTTTTATTTATGCACAACTACAGACTAACACGCACACATTTTTAATACGTGCACAATTTTTATGTGTACACGCACAAAACTTTTGACAGTAACCTTACCCCATAGGTAACTATATAAAATAAAATAAAATAAAATAAAATAAAGTTTTGCAGTTGTTTTTTTTTTTTTTTTTTTTCTAAATTTCAGTTCACCTTTTTCAGTCACTTTTTCAGTTGACACCATAGAGGTGGAAAATCAGTCCCACCGCACTGTTGTATGGGTGGTGTGTGTACCTGTAAAGGTGTAAAAGGATTCAGGTTCCGTGGCACTGTATCTTTAAGTATCCTCCAGGGTCTGGCTCGCTATCAAACTTCAACTGGCTCCAATATCCAGGTAGGTCCAACTCTCTATGGTCCATCACAAAAAACCTGACCTATGATAATTAGGATCAGAATATTCATTTCAATTTTTCTCAACTCAACTCTCAATAATGAATTATAGAACATTAATCATAATAGGTCCACACAAACTCTATATCAACAGAAAATAACTGTTTTACTGAATTACCGTTGTCATATAATATCACAATGTTCAGTAGTAAAATAAACAACTCAAAATATCAGATTATGTTATTAAAATAATTTCTTCAAATCAACAGTATCAAAATATTTTGTACTTTTACATGATAATTAGCACACAAAACATCAATCATTCAGAAAGAAAAATATGTAATGGGCACAGTTGGTAAAATATGGCTAAATGTGCTTAGAATGCACGGATAAAGTGCTAAACACACATATAATACAATACAACTTAGTGTAGCAAGTGAAACAAAAGAGCAGCCAAACGTCTCACAGGGACATTTAAAATGTCGAATCAGTGCTTCAGCATTGCTGCATCTCGTGTGTCTGCCCTCGCGCCGATCAGCACCGAAAGCTAGTGGTCCGACATTAGCTTCTATGCTAACGGTTAGCTCGTGGCATTAGCATTAGCGATTTAGCATTTAGCATGTCAGAATGGTTGCCCACTGATGCGTTTCTCTTCCCGAGAGGTTCCTCCAACCGCGCTCACACGGGTCCAGGTTGTCCCGGGAGATTTTGCCAATGTTTCTTTTCCGAGTTTTATCAGAGTTTTGTCCACTTTTGCTGTTTCACTGTCCTAACGTGAGTGTCGTGCTCAAGCAGCTTGCTCTCTCTTCCTAACAGCTTCAGAAAGAGTGAACTTGCTCTGATCGGGTCAATGGGTGGGCTTGTTTCCGACTGGGTGAATGACTGTCTCCAGACCTTCTCTTTCAAAGTAAAACTCTCTATAAATTATGTTATTACCGTTCTTTTTCTTCTTTTTAAGTAAACATCTGTTTTTAATCATTAACCAAAACATTGTTTTTAATGAATTGATTTTTCCACCATGAATTTCACTGTTTTTAACTCAAACGTCTCTGTTTTGAATACACCATGAACTATTTTTTAATGCAGATTTTTAACCTGGGTTACATAAGCATCCAGACAATTTATTTATCCTTTATTTAACCAGGTAAAAGCTCATTGAGATTTAAAAACCACTTTTACAAGAGTGACCTGGCTAAGAAAGCAGTGCACAAACAAACAGCACCACATAGAATACAGACAGTGAAAATGTACAAAAGATTACAGATTACATAAGGCAAACACAAGAGCTGAAAGATCTCCTTTCTCGATCCTTCAAAACTGATCTAAAGTCCCCCAGGCTAATAAGTTCAGTCTGTCCTAAATCCTTTTGTAAGTTGTTCCAGCTTGAGGGGGCAGAAAATTTAAACACCTTTTTCCCCAACTCAGTCCTGACTCTTGGGACCTGCATCTGTATGATGTTTAGGCTGTAATGGCTGGAGGTTCTGCACATGTACAGGCACAAATATGGGGGGAGAAGTCCAAGTATAGATTTATATATAAAAGACATCCAGTGGGAGAACTGGTGAACAGATAAAGAGGGGGACCTTGCAGCAGCATACAAAGAACAATGATGAACACGATGATCACTACCAGTCATGAATCGTAAAGCGGAGTGATAAACTATGTCCAATTTCTTTAGAGACTGGTCAGATGCATTCATAAAAAGCAGATCTCCGTAGTCCAGTAAAGGTAAAAAGTTCATTAAGATTAAACATTCCCTTACCCGAAGTGAAAGACAATGTTTATTTCTAAAGAAGAAACCTAGTTTAAGTTTCAGCTTAGAAACAAGATCATCTACATGGGGCTTGAAAATCAGGTTGTCATCAATCAAAATACCTAAGTATTTATAAGAGGCGACCAATTCAATTTCAGCTCCTTGGACAGTTGACAACCTGGGAATGTTCGATGGGAGCTGCTTGCCATTTGAAAAGAGCACAGCCTTTGATTTATTTGCATTTAGCACTAATTTAAGTTTGTTCAGACGGGACTGAACAACATCAAAAGCAGACTGCAAGTATTCAAAGCATTGTAATACTGATGGAGATGAACAATAAATGACGGTGTCATCAGCATAAAAGTGGGACGCAGTATTTGGCAAATTATCACAAAGGTTGTTAACGTATATTGTGAAGAGCAATGGCCCTAATATCGAGCCTTGTGGCACACCCTTTGAAACAGGAAGAAGGGAAGAAGAGGACCCAGAGACCTGGACACGCTTTGTTCTGCCTGATAGGTAGTTGTTGACCCACATTACAGCCTGGCTGGATAAACCAATCTTACGGAGTCTGTGTGCAAGAATAACGTGGTCGACTGCGTCAAATGCTTTTGACAGGTCAATAAAAAGGGCTGTGCAGTACTTCCGGGTATCGAGTACTTCGGTTATGTCATTTACCACTTTGATAGCAGCAGTTGTCGTGCTGTGCTTTGTGTGAAAACCTGACTGATGCAGTGCAAGGAGACCATATTTATCTAAATAGTATTTAAGCTGCTCACTGACCAACTTTTCGAGAACCTTGGAGAGGACACATAACTTAGAGATGGGCCTGTAGTTATTAACATTAGAGGGGGCCCCACCTTTCAATAGGGGAAGGACATGGGCAGACTTCCATATGTCTGGAATCTTGTATTCAATTCAAGGGATGTTAGAACAAAACATTTGAATTTTGTTCTTTTTTTATTGTAATACAATGCTATGGGGCGAACGGCGCTCTACATATCCAACACGTTCTGGTTTTCTGTTTGTAACTGTCTCCCATGATTTCATATGAACTAGCCCAGTAAGAACTTTCTTTCATATCATCCATTGCAGTTTTCACTTCCAGCCCTTCCTCTGAAGTTAATGTCACATGACTGCAAACAACCTATTAGCCAAGCTCTTCAATGATTCCAATAGAACCTTCAGCAAAATACTTCCAGTCACTGAACTCTATCATATCAAACTAAAACACTACAGTTTCTTCAGAAACTCTCTAATTTATCCAGCTCTGACAGCCAGTTGGAAAATCTTTGAAATTAGCAAATCACAGATTTGAAAAATTCCTTTCACGCACACCCCAGCTCTGCTCAACAGATTTCCCCTTCCCTTAGATACATGGAAACAGAAAGAAATCAGGCATTGCTGCAACCTATTCCATGACAACTCATTCATCTCATTTCAAGGCTTGATCCAGACATATGGGCTCAGAGGGGCCTACTTGCTCGGGCTGTAAGAAAGCTGCCCTCCAACACTCAAAAACACACACCTCTTTTACACCAAGTCGGGTTCAACGAAAAATTTTCATTTCATTAAATGTCAATCATACACTAAAAATCAGTGTTGATGTAAAAATACTTCAGGAATACTCATAAATATGAGAGGAAACACTACACAGAAAGTTTGGCTGCTCGACGCTTTGAATTATTATACATCCAAATTAAAAATGTGCGGACAAGATTGAACTAGTTTAGACATCATTTCAGTGTCAAGTGAACGCTGTCATAATGCGAGCTGTATGCTGACATGATGTCTGCAGTGTGGACATGTGACCGCCACAAACTTTGTCATTAGCAGGAACAAGATTCCAAACTGAAGCAGTTGTTGATCACTTGATTGGAGTAAAGATCAGCTGTCAATGACGAAAGAGTGGCCAATAAAGCAGTTTTTTCAACAATTGTGAATCACAGCAGACAGAAGAGGTCCTTGAGCGTACAGTCATAAATGTGCACAAAAATATTAGTTGCTGATGTCTCCAGTATGCAAGATTAAATACACACACTCACAACCAAACTCATGATCCCCTCCAGGGTTACATCTGGTGTAGATAATGACAAAGAAAACAGATCTATGACGAGATCTATTACACAGTATACAATTCTCCATTGAACACCACTCAATACAAAAACATACGCAAAGTAGATTATCAGCTGTTCTTGAACCATTTGGAGTACATGCATGATTTTGGTCTCTTTTGAAGTGCAATACCCTGAAGTTTTATCCCTGCTACTGGCATTGAGTAACAGAAGTTTGAACACACTACAAACCGGCACAAAAATGACAATTACCTACACAAACCACCATGTTCAGACAAATAACAAACCCTTCAAAATAGTAACATCTCTATTTTAGAACATAAAACACCAACTTCAAGTACTCAGTCCAGTACTCTGCATGCATGATGAGGAAACGTTTTGTCATTTGGACAGTGCTTTGTGTTCTTCTGCACTGCACGGACACGAGCAGGAAATAAACAAACATGGAGGGGAGTGAACGTGATGCAGGATGTGGTCATTCCAAACAGGAGGAGGATTCCAACCAGCTAAGACAAAAAAGAGGAATTTGTCTCTTCAATGTGGTTTAGATATGAAAGTCTGGCATGGACCAGAAAATTGTACTTTGAAAATTATGCTGCTGACCGATCCCCACAACAGTCTGAAGCACCATTAGCCTTTTTTACATCCATGCAAGAAGCAAATGGTACAGATAAAGTATACGAATAAGAGCCACAAAAGTACAATCAAGTGCAAAAAAAAAAATCCCAGTTGAAAAGTGTTTTCTTTTAACCCTCAAATGTTGTTTATTTTTTTACATACTTCAGTGAACATTTGCACATCCGAAAAGGAGAAAAATAATATCAACAACATCAATAATATCAATTATATCAAATATGAGTGAGTTCCACGTATTTGTTGAGTTTATAATTCAAAATGTACTGAGAAATAGGCCTTTGCGTGTGGTTGTTTTCAACTATTCATTGAATTTACAGAAAGCTTGCCTCGTCGTGATTTGTTTGATCCTTATCTGGATATGAAATTACCGAGATGAGGATATGAAATTTTGGTCAGTCTCTGTGCTGTTTTCAATTGAGTATATGTCAAAAACGATTAGCATATCATCACATTCTGTTTCACTTATGTTTTACACAGTGTCCCAACTTTGTAGGAATCGGGGTTGTATTTCAAATATTTCCAGTTGCCCAGAACTAAAGCAATAAGTGTGCCTGACAGTCTGCATAAATACAACAACAGGTGGTTTTAGCAATAATTGGTGATTGCAGCACTCAACAGCTGACTACAATTTTCTCACCAGTTTACCACTGATTTTCATAGACCTCCCACTCATGACCAATTTATATTTTAGATTGAAAGATCCACCCCTTCCAGTGACCACAACCCCATTCGGCCCCATGGAATTGGATGGGACTTTAACCATAGACTGTTTTAAACAATGGATGTAGTCTCTGTGTCATCACCTGTAGGTTTCTAAAGAGCCATAGCGAAGCTCATTGTGGTGGCTCTGGCTGCAACAATCTTAGTAGTGCCTGACTCTGCCTAATCCAAAAATGGGCAAAGAGGTGTGAGTGGAGCTGAGGCAGGCCAGATGAAATGTGATTGCTGAAACCTGGAGCTAGCTGTCACTCAAAGCAGCCACACTTGTGATTATGCATAACTAAGGGTTAATAGAATTTGAAAGAGCTACTATATATAAAAAAAGTTCTATAAAAATTCAGTGAGTGAGTATATTAGCTCTGGAGATCAGACTTTGTTCCACTGTACAAACATGTTTATTTATGCTGTAAAGTTGGCTGTTTTAATATGGGGGTCTATGGGGATTGACCCAACCATCAAGTGACCTTTGAGAAACTACAATTTTTGATACTTCCACACATGGGTAGCACAGTGGCACAAGTGGTAACACTATCACCTCACAGCTAGAAGTCCCCGGTTCGAATCCCGCTGTGGGCGCTGGTGGCATGTCCTCCACCATGTCTTCAGTGCCTGCTGCTCGATCACCACCTGACCAATGGTGACGAAGAAGGATGGGTCCCCGGGCGGGACTGCTGCAGAAGAACGACGGACCAGGATGGGAAAAATAATTTCACGAAGCATGGCGTGTGTGTAGTCTCCTCCCTGTAGCATGTGATTAATAAAGTAATCTTCATCTTAATATGCTTCATTTTCCAGAGTTTGTTGCTTTCATCTCACTGACTGAAGGCTCCATGTATTCTTATACAATAAGCATTTGAAGATGTTGAATTTGTGATGAATTTGTGATGACCACCAGTGATCAAGGGCATTAGGCACGGATGTCACCTTGGAGACAAACCAATATAATGTTAGATATGACAACATATTTCCCATGCTTATGCAACAATGCTCCTCCAGACCTTTGACACACATATCAAGAATAGTTGTAGTAGAGTAGTAGTGCCCTCTGTCTCTGCATACACTTGCTCCCATTAGAACTGGGAAAAGTGAGTAGAGCACCTTTCCCTCATCTATAATCAAAACCATGAAGTCACAGCGGATGAGCACCTGGACTCCTTCAAAGGTTGCTGCCTATTCAAGCAGTATATGCCAAGCAAACCAGGCAAGTATGGAATAAGAGCTATGCCTGGAACATGCAAATATATGCAGACCAACTTATTGATGGAAGGCTGGTGAAGAACATAGGCATGCATGTAGTACTTAATAGGACAGTTGGTGTACAGGGGCAAAACATTTCATTTGGCAACTTTTTCATACAACAACAAAAAACAAGCCGAGCCCCCCCGGACTGCTGGCAACAATAGACAGGGACAGATCCTCCTAAAAGTTTGCTGTCACAGACACACATACTATAGTACCATATGTTATGCAACAAGAACAAGGAACATTGTCGTGATGAGCACGCTACACAGGCATGATAATGTCAGCACCAAGGAGGACAAGAAGCCAAATGTGCTCGACTACAATAGTCAACAACCTTGACAAGGTATTGTACTTTTTCATCTTTCATGCATTTTTGCACTTTCACTCATGTAAATGATTGCATTTTTGAGTAAGACAGATGAAATATCAAAAGTGAGTTTTCAATTGTGTTTATTTCTTTTTTATTGTTTATTGTATTTATTGTTTATTGTATTTATTACAGTTTCCCTCCTCAACTATGCATGTTGTGTGTAATGTGACGAATAAAGGAATTCTTAATTCTTGATTGTAGGTTACTGGCACATATTCATGCAAGTGGATGACAGTTTGTTGGCCTGTGGTGGTGATAATTGACATACTGTATCAGATCTTAACGAAGAACAAACCAAAGTGCTTGATTTATCAGTAACACAGGATGGACTTTTTACTGCTCTCAATCTTATGCCTAATAACACAGTACCAGGGCCATGCTGAGATCTGCAAACACTTCTGATCCACTCCAGCACCACACTCCAACAAACTACATTTAAAAACAAATTCAAAACTTCTGGCAAACGTGAACACAGCCACAGTTTCACTTATCCTAAAGCCCCAAAGACCTAGCTTTACCACAAGGTTATTGTTTAATTTTTTTCATAAACATGGATATAAAAATCAGCAGTAAGCTCACATGCCAAAAGAAGTCACTACATCCATAACGCATCCAGAAAAAAGTTTTCTCAAAAGTAACACTCATCCAGTAACACATGCAAATTGTTTCATTTAATTTCATCATCACAATAGGTAGAAACCCTCTTAGCCACCTTGGATGCATAAAAAGCCTTTGATAGGGTAAATTTAAATTAAATTTAAATTTAAAATTTATCTTCACCACATTTATCTTGGCTTCCTCGAGCCAGGACCTTCAGCATGCGCTGGGGCGGTTCGCAGCCGAGTGTGAAGCAGCTGGGATGAGAGTTAGCACCTCCAAGTCCGAGGCCATGGTTCTCGACCGGAAAAAGGTGGCTTGCTCCCTTCAGGTTGGAGGAGAGTTCCTGCCTCAAGTGGAGGAGTTTAAGTATCTTGGGATCCTGTTCACGAGTGAGGGAAGGATGGAACGTGAGATTGACAGGCGGATCGGTGCAGCGGCTGCAGTAATGCGGTCGCTGTATCGGTCTGTCGTGGTAAAGAAGGAGCTGAGCCGAAAGGCGAAGCTCTCGATTTACCGGTCAATCTACGTTCCTACCCTCACCTATGGTCATGAACTTTGGGTCATGACCGAAAGAACGAGGTCCCGGATACAAGCGGCTGAAATGAGTTTCCTCCGCAGGGTGGCGGAGCGCTCCCTTAGAGATAGGGTGAGGAGCTCTGTCACCCGGGAGGAGCTCAGAGTAGAGTCGCTGCTCCTCCGCATCGAGAGGAGTCAGCTGAGGTGGCTCGGGCATCTCTATCGGATGCCCCCTGGACGCCTCCCTAGGGAGGTGTTCCAGGCATGTCCCACCGGGAGGAGGCCCCGGGGAAGACCCAGGACACACTGGGGTGACTACGTCACTCGGCTGGCCTGGGAACGCCTCGGGATCCCCCCGGAAGAGTTGGAGGAAGTGTCCGGGGAGAGGGAAGTCTGGGCGTCCCTGCTCAGACTGCTCCCCCCGCAACCCGGCCCCGGATAAGCGGAAGATAATGGATGGATGGATGGATCTTCACCACATTAGAAAGATTTGACTTTAGGGAATCATTTATTAACTGGATCAGGGCTTTTTACACCTGACCTTAAGCCACCAGCGTCACCAATGGACAATCACAAAACTTACTGCACAAGGGCATTAGGCAAGGATGTCCACTCTCCTCTTCTCTCACCATTTGCATTGAAACCTTTGAAACAGCTACAGAAAAAGAATTCAAACACCCATCACATATCACAATATCAGTCTCTATGTTGATGATATATTGCTTTTTCTACAAAACCCTCCTCCATCACTATAATAAATAACTGAACTTTCTGAAATATCTACTTTATCAACTGGACTGAATATTCAATCCTTCCACTACATAGCAACAGCTGGTATATAGTGGTCTCCAACTCTGGATGAAACTACAACTTTCCATTATGGGTAGAATTTTAATGACAAGTGACATTACTTTCTAAAATAAGTTATCTATTTTGGTTGATTCCAACTCAACCCACCCTCACATAGATTTAATATCTCCAAATTATATTCAAAGACACTGAAAATTAAATCAGTTACTGTACAAAAAGCAAAACACAAAAAGGCCTGAAGCTCCACATTTTTAACCATTATTCTTTGGTAAATCAGCTTCAGTATATATTCAAGTGGATCCACCCCAGTCAATTAGATAACACATTGTTAGATAAAAAGCAAGCATTTTGTCCAGACATTCACATTTCAGATCTATCATTTCACTCGCCATCCTTGTTTGAAAACATTCACAACAGTAGTAGCTCTGACAGCCTAGTGGAACTTCCACAAAATGTTTGCACCATCTAAATTTATTCCCACCTGGAATAACCCTTTTTTTTTTTTTTTTTGCTCTTTTTTTAAATTAACAAGAAGCCACTTAATTTCAGCACATACACTGAAAAAGGCATTAAAACATATATTTCATAATAAAAACTGTGGTTTTGTTCTTTTGCTTTGTCCAGAAGTACAGAAATGGGAGTATGGGAGTACAATTTCTGGAATATCTGGATCATAAATCATTCATATAAACAAAATTCAACATTATGGCTACCAACCGTGACCTTTCTCCCAAGACTTCAGAGATTGAACAGGACAGAGTAAATCACTTCTTGTGGTTCTAATTATCACAAAGGACATTATCTTTCTTACTGTAAAACA
This sequence comes from Chaetodon trifascialis, assembly GCF_039877785.1. NCBI lineage: Eukaryota > Metazoa > Chordata > Actinopteri > Chaetodontiformes > Chaetodontidae > Chaetodon > Chaetodon trifascialis. The sequence continues at coordinate 29,309,259 of NC_092056.1, forward strand.
AGGAAAACTACACATCACACACTGAAAAAAACAAAAACTAAACTAAACAACCAAAAAAAAAACCAATAAAACCCCCCCACTTCGATTACATTTAAATATAACATTCATTAACTCCCTGTATTCCTAATTCCATTATCTTTATCATTATTGTGCTTTTTTAACCAGAGATAGAAAAGACTCATATATCCTCATGCTCGCACATGTGTATGTGTCTGTACAAAATGTATATGTGGGAGAGGGCTGGATCTCAGGACAACTAGGAGGAAAAGAAAAATATCAACAACAGAATAACAAACTTACAACAGATGTGTTCCCTACTACAGAGGGTCTTTGCACAGCACAAGGCAATGGTATATGAAAGGTAAAGATAAGAAAACTAAATACAAGCAAGAGAAGGGTTCTCTATTATTTTGATTCAAACTGCAGTCTAATAACATGCGTTATAATTTTAATTTGATTATTGCCTTTATTTTGTGCTACTTTGTTGATTAAAACCAATAATCAGGGAGTTAGTGCTGACTATGTTTCAAAATACAGCATGGTGCTACTATTACCGAAACTGCAGATGCAGGAAATAATGTGCTGGTGTAAGAATTCTATACTCACTCTACTCATTTTACAGGACTTTTCTTCAGGGATTATAGAGTGATCTAAAGGACTGAAAAATCCATATATGTAGAAGAATAGTTTGAATATCATCAAGACCATACAGCTGCTGGGCTGTGCAAAAGACAGCAATCGTAAAATATTTGGATTGTGGAAGGCTGCTGTATTTTCACACAGGAGAAACAAGTCCAGGATGCCTGTCTGGTCTGTAGGTTGTAATGTTGACAAACAGCTCATACATAGACTCACTGTTTTGACAAAAAAGGGTGTCCTCATGTAAATTATCATGAGATAAAGCGTAAAAAAGCACACAAAACAAGAACCTGCAAGAAGATGCAGTCTGCAGAGACACAAGTATGATGCCTCTGTAACCCCTCTTTATCGACATAGATGGATTGAAGAAATCACGCAGCAACTTATTGGTCAGGTTCACAGCATTTACTTCTCCACACACAGCTGCCAAACAAACACAGAAATGTGGTTGGTGGTGGTGGAAAACGTACTGTACAGCTCCAGCCCCGTCATTGAGAACATCAGCAAGGAAAGGGCCGAGCTTACAACTCCTTTACAGTGTGATCGTATAGTAAAAAAAACAGTTAGCAAATTACAAATTTCCTTTGAACAACAACAACAACAAAAAAAATATATACATATATATAACCATACCTGCCAAACAAACACAGAAATGTGGTTGGTGGTGGTGGAAAACGTACTGTACAGCTCCAGCCCCTACACATTGCGATAAAAGTGCAGTCAACACAACGAAGCAGACGCCATACTTAAATTAGCTGCGCAGTTCGTGAACACACTGCATGAGGCATTAGACGGCTAGCTGCTAACACTTAGCAAACAAACTTCACTCAACAGAATGATTTAAACACAAAACGACAATCCTGCAACAGTTACAAGACGTGGCAAGGCCACTTATGTCACTTCATATGCATTCTCAATAATGTGAAGTTACTTTTATAGCTTAGTGTTTGGAACAAATCACGGAGCTATTTTTAGAACGTACCGTCATTGAGAACATCAGCAAGGAAAGGGGCGAGCTGACGATCTCAGATCTCTATAATTACCACCACCGCCACATGGGGCGCTGTTTTCAAACAAATAAGGAGAGCCTTGCATATATACAGATATATGATATAAGTATTTACTATATCTGTTTCCTTAACAAATAAAATAACAAAATAACTTAATAGAAAATTAAAGGAACAGTGAGTGAACATATTAATGAATTTTGGCGAACTTCACTAATCTATAATAACCCTGTTACACCTCTAGCCAGATTTGTATTGTGCTATCTGCTTTGTACTTACAATCTGCTCAAACCCCACTGATGATGTCATGACATCACATACAATTATGAAACTGGTACAAGAAGCAAGTGACTTGAAGCCAATAAATTTCCACTTTGCCAGTGCAAAGTCATGGTACTTGATCAGTGCCAGTATAAAGCCTGAAATCAGTTTTCCACCAACTTACTTGCAATACAGTATTTCATCAGTTTTGATTCATGTGCCTTATGTGCATGTTCATACCAACCATCATAACTTGTCACTTCCTCATGTGTGCTGTTGTCATGATGTCACATCTGCATATCCATAGCAAGATAGCATAGGTACTGATGCAAAGCAATTTATTTTGTGTGTGTGTGTGTGTGTGTGTGTGTGTGTGTGTGTGTGTGTGTGTGTGTGTGTGTGTGTGTTAGTATACAGAATGTGCAACAACTCATCATAACAATATGTGTGTGTATTGGTCATCAGAGGGACATTTGGTGAACAACAGTGTGTGTGTGTGTGTGTGTGTGTGTGTGTGTGTGTGTGTGTGTGTGTGTGTGTGTGTGTGTGTGTGTGTGTGTGTCTACATGCGTCAGACATCCCCATCTCTGTGGCAGGGAGGAAACACTGATTTATCTGTCGTCATTGAACTGGTGCCATTATTTCTGTGCCCTGCTCTCCTATTTTAGCTCAGCAAAGCCTGCAACACAACACACAGACACCTTACTGTACACCCCACACCTGCAAAGCCATGACCACTGGTTATAGAACAAGCACATTCAGTCACATTGTCAAATTTGTGGTGTGGTTACAGCTCCCCTGTAGGCTGTCTGATTACTGGTTAAATGTTAAAATGCATCTTCAGTCCCCAAGTGATCTTAACTTATACACTTCATCATATGTTCTTCCACAGTTCCACATTTATTACCAAGGTCTTTACATCTTTGTTTTGTGCACAAAACAGCATGTATAAGACTAAACTGGAATTGAAGCATATTATGATATCTAATGGTGCTCCTTTGGGATCTGGTTTATTGTGATTATATTTTTTCATTTTTAGGTTTCTACATTTTACAATGTTCAAAAAAGATGTTATTTCTCTCAGATTGTTCATTGTTTTTCTCTGTCTGAAGCACCCCTTTTATCTCCAGTCCTTCATATGGTCCCCCCTCCGATAGCCTGATCTGCTCTCATAGCTCAATCCCCACAGTACTCACTACTCACTGCATTTCCCATCAGCGCTGTTTTTAGCTTCCAGCTAGCTGCACTTCTACCATGAATATCACCACAATAATTGCTTCTAAGATAAAAAAAAAAACCTGACCACCACAAACAACCCTACTAGTCTTGGTATTAGTTGGCTTCAAATGAAGCTTAACATTCACACAGTCTTTCTTGACTGTTGCTCAATATTAAAGACAGTCCAACATCCTCTCAGTCTGTGTGAGTTGCCACAATAGCCGTACAACAAGCTAGCACCGAGTTAAACAGGCTAACAAACAAAATAAACAGTAAAATGACATAAGGCATTGAAAACATACAGATTTACATTTGAAGTCACAGACAGCCTATATATCCATCCTTGACCTTGTATCATTACCGGCCCTCATTGATAAAGCAGTCCGGTGCAATAACACTAGGATGCACACACACAGTTTTCCAGTCATTGTGGGGACAATTCCATCACATGTCCCTCAAAAATAAAGTTAATCGACTGGGTCTTGACATCCTCAGATGGTGGGAGGAGATGGAGACTTTTGTGTTGGTTCTTGCAACCAACAACAGAGCAGCTCCTGTGTTGGCTCTTAACTTTGTATTGGCCCTCAAAGCAAGTCTGAAGTGAAGTGCTGAACACAGACAGAAGTTTTCCAGCCCTCACTGGGACATGCAACAACATTCCATTCCGTCTATCCTCAGATGTTGGGGAGATGGAGGCTTCCATATCTGCAATGGCAGACAGCTGCCAGTCACTTTGGTGGATGATGGTCACCAAGCTGCAGGTGGTGCTGTGTTATAGCATGACGTAGACTAGTCATGTAATGCATTTCAGGCAGTTTAGAGCCAGTGTTTTCTGTGGAAGAGAAGAGATCCTGTTGATGAGGACTCTGGGCTTTAAAACTTTGCAGATGTTTTATGTGCACAAAAAACTATATAACACATTAAAGGAAAGGGAAAAACCAATAAAAGCATTATATGGCCTTGCAGCTGAGCAACTAAGATTTGATTGGTTGCATTTAGGTCTCCATTTTGGATACCAAACAGTATTCCATCGAATTAATGCAGAGCTACTTCGTGCCATCATAAAATCCAGAAAATATAAACTGGTTCTTTTTTGGTTCTAGACAAGCATCGTCTAGAGTCTAAGTGTATGAATAAGCTCATACTTTCTCTCCCATTGTTTCTTTCTGTTACACAAAGCACTATGAAAACAATGTTACCACTCCATATGGAATTATGAGAATCTAACTTTGCCTCTTCACTTAATGTGCTTCTTTATTTGTGTTTATTTCCAAAGTGGCGTCCCTTACAAAAAAGAAGTTTATTTAAGTATACTATTAGTATACTTCTTTTAAACTAAAAGTAAGAGAGGATACTTTCAGTTTACTTTTGATATGCTTATCAGAGATATACTTAACAAAGTTATACTTAAGTATACTTGGCTTATATATGTTCAAGTATATTTGGATTACAGTCATGCTTATTCTTTTGATAGTAGCCTATTAAAATATTTTTTCCCATACTTACTGGCTTCTTTGAAGTACACTGCGGTATGTTTTACATACTATCTCATCAACTACATATTCCACAAGTACATTTGCAGTAACAAGTCAGCTTTTGGGTGGAATAACTTAGAGTAAATAGTACATGAGTGGAACTGAACTTCATCTTTTATGCAGTGTTATTAACCCACACAGAAACAGATAAACATTTGTCTGATTTTATTTGAGCAAAAACATTGACATTTCTTCCAAGGTCTCAGTATTGTGACAGACTTGATACATACTGACTGCTATTATGAGTCATTACATATTAAGTATACCTAAATAGTGATCTAGTAATATATTTTAAAGTGTGAAAATAATATAGAAATAGTAAACTTTACGTATGATATTAACTTCACTCTTTAAACTTTAAAGTATGCTTGCAGTATAAAAACTATTAAACAAGTAGCTTACTGAAATTTGACTAAGTTTAGACTTGAAGTGTACTTAAAAGTGTCCTTTCATAGACTGAAAAGTGGTCTGGTGGAGTGTCCCTATAGCTCAGTCGATAAGGTGTGCGCCCCATTTACTGAGGGTGCCAGTCCTCTGCGGTGGCCGCAGATTCAACTCCCACCTGAAGCTCCTTTGCTGCGTGTTGTCCCCTCTAACTGCCCTCTTTCCTGTCATTTCTTCAGCTGTGTCTGTCACAATAAAGGCCAAATCAACCCCCCCCCCCCCAAAAAAAAAATAAGTAGTAAACTAGCAGTATACCTATAGTATACTTTTATAAACTAAAAAGTGTGCTAGAAGTGTATAACTAGTAAACTAAGAATATACCTGCCTGTAACTTTCCTTGTACTATACTTGCAGTACAAAATAAAACTTAAAAGTAAACCAATTGTATACTCAAAGTTTACTTAAACTTAAAGTATACTTTTTATAAACTACTGTAAAATGGGCCAATTTAGTCCCAAGAAGTATTGAAAAAGTACACTTAGAAGTATACTACTAGTACATTGATATTAGTATACTTGTTGCATAAAGTATACTTGTAAAAAAATATACTTATGCTTTACTTAAGTATACTTGATAAAATGAACTTGAAGTATACTTCTTTTTGGTAAGGGGTTGATCATTTCTTCACAGAAATTGAACAAACAAATGCAGTTCATCCTGTATTTTTGGTCGTTCTGGGCTCTGAGTTCAACAGAACATGATCTTATTTTCTTTGCAATAGCGGCACCAACAATACCACATGGAAACTCCAGGAGGATCAAAGTTGAGAAGTTGTCAGTTTCCACTTTCAGTAAATGGAATGAATACTTATTCTACAAATGTCAATATCCCCTTTAGTTCTGTTCGTTTTGAACTACTTTTTATCAGTACCAATGCAGGGTGTCGCGTGCCCTCTGTGTAGCCAAGCACAAGGTAAGGGTGTGTGGGTCAGGTGGAGGGGTGTGTGATCAATAAAGTCTTATTTAATTTATCTTATCTAACCACACTTTTGAACATAACCCTGTTTTGCAGAATAATCCCCAGATAATGTATCAGATTTAAACCATTATCACTCTTTCTAGAATACTGGTCTCTCCCAGGTCAAAAATCAAGCTTTTCCGCTTAGTGCTCCCCCTAGAGGCCTGGAGCACTTCCGCTGTGTTGTCTGGAAATGCAGTTTTTTGTTGTTTTTTTTAATTTGCAGCACGTTTCCATTATTGTATTTGTTTTGTGTATTAGTGTTTGGATTTTAATTTTCAGAAATGTGAATTAGCATTGTTTCTGAAGCTGCAGCACATTTCTCCCAATGGAACTGTTTGGACTTTTGCAACACACATGCCCTTGTCAGCCACTGTAGCTCGGGAACACTTCATAAAACCATTACCAGTAAACGCAGTTCATTTGCGAATAAATGCATTCTCTTGTGCGTGTCCCATCGGTAGATGTGACTACTACATTTATCAGTAGCGTGGTGTTCACGCTGTTGTTTTCTGAATCAAATAGCTTTTCAGTTGCTTCGCTCTATCATTGATAAAGTAGTGCAGTAGCATCCAACGAACTACATTTTCCCAGCCATTTCTGAAGCTCAAGCGCAGCAGAGCTTTCTGCTGCAGTCTGAAATAAAAGTGTTAAGGATCAATAAGTGACACCTACAACACACACCGATGTGTATGTGCACTTAAGACCAATCCTTGGGCTGATGTCTAAAACATCTCTTCTGCAGGGGAAGACAGACACACAGGATTGAGTTCACTTGATGGAAACATGGCGGAGAGGAACTGATCTTGATGGAAACTGGTTTTTCTACAGTTGTTTGAGTTGAGTATGAACTTTTAAGTTATCAGTTTGTCTAAACTGAACATACACATGCAAGCACAGGTGCACACACACACACACACACACACACACACACACACACACACACACACACACACACACACACACACTAGATGAACATACATGTCGATGTATGATACATGTCGTCTCCTGCTTTTTGTTATTATGAGGAGGACATGTTTTTTTTGTGTGTGTGTGTGTGTGTGTCTTGAGAGCAGAGACAACATCTTATTGTTTAATTAGCAATTGAACTTAACATGTTTTGTCTGCCTACCTGTTTGACTGACAGTTTTATTGATCACTGAGAGAGCACTGATTTTGAAGTTGGTTCAGTATATAAAAACAACATGATGTCGATACTTTGATGTCGTAAACTACTTCTGCCACGCTGCTGTACACAAGCTTGCTACATTTCTCTGGGGGAAGCTCCGGTGTAGTGAATCTTCATTTACATACGTATCTTAGCTCATTACACTTTCCAAGTAGCCTTCCCAACACTGGTGTCTGTTGCTGCCATATGTAAATGCACTTGATAGACATGCCCTGTGGCACACTGACTGTGTACTTCTATCATATACTTTTCTGCCAAATAAATGCTGCTGAGATGCTTAATCCTTCCCCTTGTCTAAATCAAGAATGAATCACATTATATTTTACAACTAACCGACATTATGGAGTTACTCCTCCCAAAACACATTGGCCTGTACCTCATTTAGAGCCAATAAAAACATGCATGTTTTTTTTTTCTTTTTTTGTTGCTTTTCTTGTAATTTTTGTCTTTCCTCATATGTGGAAAAAATAAAACAACAACAAAAGAAAGAAACATACAGTGAATTTATATTTCATATCAACCACCTCTAAATGAAAGGTGTAAGACAATCATGTGATGTAGCCTACATAACAATACAATAAAAACTGTTTGATAAATGCTGATTCTGTCTGAGTATTTTTTAGTTTTGATAGTTTAAGTACATTTATCCAAAAATCCTTCTGAAAAACACTATAAAATTTGGAGTGCAGATATTTTTACCTACCTCTTCCTTTATATACATCTAAGTAATTCTTCTACCACAGACAATAACAAAATTTCATATATTATATGTTTTATGCAAAATCTTAATTTTGAAATAAACTAGTAGCTACAGCTGTCATATGAATATGGTAGAGTCACAGTATAAAGTACCATCACGTAAAGAGCCTTAAAATTGTACTTGAAGGCAGTACATTAGTAAACATGAAGGTAACAACACCACAGAGTTCAGTGATGTCTCTGTCAGGACCAGATATGGAAACAGAAAGACTGGTGCTGACAGAGAAACACTACAGAGAAAGAAAAAGGTCTCTGAGTGTTGCTCTAGATGCACAGGGCCCAGAAAACAGAAAAAGAAACACCTCCAGAGACAAAAGAGGGCACCAAAAAGAGGCAGAGGACCTTTCAGCTTGAACCCTCTAGGGACTTTGCCAGGGTTACCACCTGACATTGCCATCTCATCCTCAGTGGAGGTTGCAGCACCCGGGAAGGAGAGGGAGAACACCACCACATCCACCTCAGAGCAAACCAGCATACAGCAGTTTGAGGCTGAATACCAGCTTCTGAGAGACCATGAATCGGTCTTTGCTGGTTACAGTAAGTCATTTGGCAGAAAAACACATTTCCAGGGACAATGTCATCTGTGAAGGCATCACTCAGAATAAGAGGACGCTCCCTCTCCAGGTGGTTGTCATGATAAAGATGGCAAGAGCAGCAGGCTTGGTGGGGAAATTTCCACCATTTTCCTACTGGATTGTTATAATGACCCAGGGTTAGGGTTAGCCAGTGCTGGACCTACAGGCCTCCTCCCACTATAGTGGGGCAACTGGAAGTGGTCCTGCATGACATACTGCACAGGGACACACGATTCAAGACAACAAGTTTCCTGATCAGCAAACTCAACATCATTGAGGAGTTGTCTCAAAATTGCCAGGATGTGACAGCTTTAGCTTCACCTCTGGCTCACATTAGCCAGCCCTCCACCCTTTGGACAACCTTCTGCATTAACCTCAAAACCTCTCTCCACCCACCTCACCCTCTACCCTCTATCCCTTCCTCCCTCCCCCGAAAATACATTGGCGCTTCCTCCAGGAGCCATCAAACTATGTCTTAATGTCATTTTTAATATAATGACCACATTTACTTTCCCACTGTGTGTTACTATTCATATTCAGAGCAATCGTACCTGTTTTCATTAAGTTTGGGTCACATGATTGAAAAATAAATGCTGTAGCTTTGGGGGATATGCAGTTTCCTCTCTTTCTCATTGTGTCTGATGTATCCCCTCTCCTTCTGTCTCCTGTCTGTCTCTCCATTGTCTGTCATATGAATGTTTCGCTGCAGGCTGTGGCTGACAGGTTGGGCTCGGCCTCCTCCTCTCCTCAGCACAGCTGCTCTCAATCATGCAATCAAGACTCACCTGTTCCCACAGTACATAAGCACCAGTGGCTCACCCAGTATTCGTCAAATCGTCAGTTCATCCACGTGGTAATGACTGAGCTCTGGCACTATCCTTAGTAGTTTTTTAAATCTATGTTATGCCCGTTTGCTCCCTGCCTTCCTGACTCTTATGTTTTTGTGCTCAGGTGCCTAATACCCACCTGTCTGCGTTCATGCCTTGCCTTGTCCACATCTTTGGTAAGGATTGGATTTGACACTGGGGCTGCTCCTCCTCTGAGATCTCAAAGTTCTGTTATTGGTCTAAATTAATCTGTTTGCACATTCTTGGAAAACTTAAAACTATTAAACTTCTTTGGTCTCCTGTTCTCTCTGTCTGATTGTGGTGTTTTGGGTTCTTTGAATTACCAGATTGTAACAAGTTTCTGAGTAAACTGATGTCCTCCCTATTGTCCTGAAGTTAATGTGTTTAATGACCTGACAAGAAGTTTCTTTTCTACAGCTGCACATGTTATATAAGGTGGTTTCTGAAAGTAAATTCTGATATTGAATAAATATCTTAAATTTAGATTAAAAATATTGAGCATGTGGACACACAGTCATTCTATTTACTCCAACTACTCCACTGCAAGCACGGTCAAGTCATTGTCCTTTATAAAAAAAAAAGAAAAAAAAAAAGCCCTAAGCACTCATATCAGTCTGGCACTGGCTTTTAACCATGAGGGGAAATGAAACCAATTGTGTTACTGGTGTATTCTTAATGTATTTGATATTAGAAACACACACAAACACACAGTGCACAGTGGATCTGTATGTGCTCATGCTGCCTTCCAAACACAAACAGATCATAACTGCTTTCTTCTCTGTATGTTGTATATGGCAAATCTTGGAGGCAGATGGCACTGCCAGGCATGTATATATTTTATGTTCCTACTCCGCCCAGACTCAGAGGCTTGGGATGCTAAAAAGGCTCGTAAAAAAAAAGAAATAAAAAAAAATAGAAAAAAACTCAAAGATCAGCGGATAGAGCTAATAATATAATCATTGGGAACACCTGCAAAGTTGCAGATGGGTGATTTCAGGCCGACGCTTCGTCAGTTGGAAGGTTCCGCCCACCCATATGGAGAGCTTGGGCAGTGGGGACACTGTCACTCATCCTCTCTCTTTCTGCCACACATACACACACACTCACACATAGACTTTTTATAGAACTACAGGCTGGGCCGAGTTGCATGTGTTATTGTGAGTCATCGTGTATCTCTGTAATGTTTAAATTTACGTGTATGTCTGTGGAGATATAAATACAATTAGATAAAAATAAAGTTGGACTTAACTCACACACCAGGCCAACATTCTATTAAAGACCATCTAGACACATTATTAAGGGTCTCATGGGTACTAATAGTGCTTATTGGTAAGACTAATGGAACTAGATAAACAGTGAGGGTTGCTAGACAAACGCCAGTGTTTGGGTACAACAGTTGATCCTGAGATGGGTATGTTTTGGTTGCATTAGTGCATTTTGGGTGGGAGATTAACTGTTGTGCTGAGCTGCACATTGGGAAATAATGTGAAGGGTTTAAGAAAATGAAACCTGCAACGGACTGATTAAAATATATGTGAAGGCACATTGTAGCAGGTCACTTTGTCCATAAGTCTGTGTTCTACAGCTAAGTATGGTCACATATCTGCAGCACTAAACATTCTGTTAGCTCTAGTTATGTCTTTGGCAACAGTTTGAACTGTAATGAGAGGCTCACTGAACATTGTGGGGAGAAGGACTTCTAGCCTGTTTTTGTCTCATTGTGCTACTCACATGTGGACGTAAATGTTTGATATGCTTCCACTAGACTTCAGTTGAGCATTGTCTGAACACAGTCTGACATCAATCGTTGTCCATTTTCATTATAGCTAAATGGAAATTAAATGTCATGAGGGGGATCCTCCGGCTCTTCTCTCTCATTTGAGATTGCCGTTCAGATGGCAGCAACACTGCATGAGCTAAATGACTAACCCTGCTAACCAGGCGAAGCCGACCAGCATGGTGAAGCTGATAGACAAGAACTGCTGCACTGCCAAGACTTCCCAAGTAAGACTCGCACAAAAGAATATCTGTTCTACTCATGCAAGACATAAATAGATTATTTTGACAGTAATTGTTTAGTTCACAGGGCTTACTGAACTAAGGGAATCACATACCAAACTGAATGTCCTGTACCGAATACATGTACACTAACACACCATTACTAAATAACTCTGGCTCTTTCTGACATGATGACATTATCTCCTGAGAACACACTGATAATGTCACAAACATCTTGTGTTATCATGTTATTTCCTCTATGCCCTGGCTTGGATTTTTGGGTAAATGCACTGGATACTTGTTTTTTTTTTGTTTTTTTTGTGTGGGGGGGGGGGGTGGGTGTAAGACCCCTACTGGATCTACAACTTGCTCACACGTTAATTAATTGATTCTTTCACGCTACTCTTCACTGACACCATTACATAGTATTTACTGTGGTTCATTTTTGAAGTGAGCAGCATCAAAGCATAAATAAGCACCATGCAGGTTTAGACAGAAATGTGCCTGTTACGTACATTTCTGTGCAAGATTGTGTGTGTATGTGTGGATGTGTGTGTGTGTATGTGTTTATCTCACGTCAGGTACCTATTTGTCTTCTTCCACAGTTACCTCTAAAGCACCCTTAAGAGTCCATCTTCATGTGCTCTCTGATTTCCCTCACAGCTTGCTAAAATAGGACTCTCTTCCTGCCTCCACTTTTTTCTCCCACTTCCTCTCAGTCAGTCTTCAGATGTATTTCTCTGCAGATATTTAGAATGAAATAAGCTCACAGCTCTGAGGTGTTAGCAAGGTTCACTGCAAGACAATGACTTGGTTTAAAAGTTACAGGTGATGCAACTCGGTCCAGCTGTTGCTGCATGAAAAGTGACACTTTCGGTTTAAAGCTTTAAAGTAGAAAAGTGGGCAATTACAGGGCTATGGACTCTGTTTTTTACCTTTATAATACTTTCTACTCACCAGAGTGGACATTTTCAGTTAAAGCTGTGTGGTAAGCGTGTGTCAGTCTGACAAGCTGGTGAGGCTGCAACCGAGGTGAGTGTCCAATCCTAACTGCAACCCCATAGACCTGCCTTTGTCTGGGCATTTGAAAAATAAGTAGAAACATCATTGATGCACTTTTAACAGTAACATCACACCATCTTGTTCCATTTACAAACATGTTTTCTCAAATCAAATAAGCAAACCCAAGCTGAATGGAGGTGTTCTTCAGGGATTATCAGACAAACTTAGCAAAGCCTGGTTGAGTAATACTTGAAGTGACCTTACCTACATTGTGATATTCCAAACAGGTTTTAGAACCACAGTAAATGTGTCAGTTTGAATGTTTTATGGTGCATTGCCACACATACTTACGCATTGATGAGTTTTTGATTAAAAATCATTTGGAATGCCAGCTTTGATTTTTTGTTGGTGGCCTTCTTGGCCTGCTCCACCACAGTGCTAATGCCTTAGTTCTATTCCAGTGCAACAAGTCATATTTTGCTATCTTGGTGTACAAAATGGACATAATTTATGACTGATGGTTCAAGTGTGTTGCTGATTAATACTAGTCACTCATCTGTTGCTCCATTTGCTGCCAAGATTGGAGGCTTTCTCAACAGGCAGAGCCTGCACAGCTCTGTTTCTGTTGGGTATGTGTGATATGCACTCAGTTTTCCAAACGATGTGGATGCTTTCAGCCATAGTACTGTCATGCACTCACGTGTTTTTGACAGACAAATAATCAATACACAACAATACAATTACTCATGAAATTCAAAACAGACTTAGAGTGTAAATATGCTGTGGGTGCAGCTGAGCACAAGCCGCTGTGATGCTGTTTCAGACAGCAGTACTGATTGATATATAAGCATATTTGTTCCATGTGTCACATGAATGACAGTGTAACATTGACTGAAGCTCATGCAGTGAAAACAGTGTGTGAGACGTGAAGGGAGCTTCAGCAGGTGAGCGTCCAATGATGTGACCAGTATATGGCCACATGAGCTAATGTTTTTGCTTGATGGAGCATAGTAATTGTTAGCTTGCCACATCAGCTAGATGTCAGTCAATTGCTATTTTATAAACATAAAGCAGTATTGAATCAGTTAGCAAACCCACGGCCAGCTTGAAATTTGAAAGCCAAATCTATTTTGCATACATAGACAGTTGAAGAGGAAGGCATGTTTGCTGTGCTGTATCTGCTGTCTGTTGTAAATTCAATATACCTTTATTTATCCTGCAAGGGGAAATTCCAAGCACTTTAGATCAACTCTATTGTGTGTGAAGAAGAAGAAGAAGAAGAAGAAGAAGAAGAAGAAATTGTACTTTATTTATCACAACACTACATGCACACGCCATACTTCTTTTGAAATGAATTCTCCGTATTTGACCCATCCTTGGTCCGTCGTTCCTCCGCGGCAGACCAGGAGCAGAGGGGTGTCAGCTGACAGCGGCGCCTGGGGACCCATCATTCTCGTCACCATTGGTCAGTTTGTGATCTTCTTGCATGTTTTCAGTGGGGGTATATTTTATGGAGGATACCCCAGGTAAACACGGGGAGAACATGCAAACGCCACACAGACAGGCCCCTTTCCTCGAGCAGCACGCACCGAAGGCATGGTGGAGGACACGCTCCCACCGGGAATTGAACCAGAACCTTCTAGCTGTGAGGCGACAGTGTTACCACTTGTTCCACTGTGCCACCCAGTGTTAAGTGTTAAGTACAATACAAGCTGGGCTGAGTTGCCACTAGAGGTAAGTAAACAAGCAATATGTTACTAATAGAAGAATTAATATAAAATAAACAATAAACATTATAATTTACTTAAAAAAGAAGCCTGGTTCTTCTGTCTGTCTATCTGATGGCTGCCGACACACCAGCACAGTCATGGACACATCACTGACACTCAGCATGAGTTGGTCCACTCATTTCCTTCTAGACCCACAACACAGTGACACATGCCAGCTGATTAGTGGCTCATTGCAGTGTCAACACAGTGTATTTTTATATCATTTGGGGTGCTGGGCCCTGCTGCTTGCAGACCGCTGACAGGTGTTAGAGTCAAGGACAGCGCTGTCACTTCATATTAACAGACACATAAATTCGGACAGGCAGTGGGGGGAAAGCTAAAGTTGAGTGCTGATATTTCTGATTCTCTATCCAGCCAGACATAAATCCAACAAGATGAGTACTTTCTGTCTTCTTTTCAATCTGAATGCACCGCAAGCTACCTGTCTAATGCTACAAGTTATTATAGAGACCTTCTACCAGTGTTCACACTCTAACATGAAAAGGTCTCACATCTGAAAATGCTGAGACACATTCTCCTGCTGCATGCACGCCTTTTTCCACATGCGAGCTGATATTTAGAGGGTGCATGAGAGTGTGCACATCTCATGCATACTTCAGACAAGGACTACACACGCTTTTCTTGAGATAGTTGTGGGTGAATGATGAGCTAGACATGAAATATGAGGTTCTGGTATGTGTGCTTATAGAAGAACAATGTTAAGGTTGTTTGTTGATTTCACTGATTGTTTTGCTATTTTGCACTCTACACAGCATTCTATGAAATATTAGTCAGAGGTGCACTTAACTTTTTCAGTTAACTCCATTTTATCACTTTCTGTTTACATTGGCACCATTACCTCCATGTAAAAGATCTCTTCATTTAATCCTGAATTGTGAAGCACTTTGTAAAGTCTGTTTTAATGTCAGCTTATGATGATTGCCATGATGGTGGATTACAGGTATACGAGATGAACTGGTGCCAATAAACAGCCACAGCCATGCGTAAAGGTTGCACATACCTCTGATGCAACAGTTAAATTGCACTTTTTCCTCTTTGCCGTTCTTCTCATTGGAGGTCTGAAGCAGGGGTTCTCAAATTTATTACTCACGGTTGATCTGCATCTGATTTTTATGCAAGGTCAGAGGTCTGAACAACTGCCGAGAACAAAATAACATTCAATAAATTAATTAAGGTCATACCTCTTGGGATTGGCCCAGCTCAAAACCAAGGCAGACGAGGCTCAAATGGTTTTTAAAAAGAAGTAACTTGAAACTGATGAGGTCAATGATAAGGAATTAATCTACATTCAGACCACAGGCATGTGGAGACAGGATAGCCTGCCAGGCAGCTTGATGGTGGGTTCATGGAGTAGAGAGGACTGAGCTTCTTCAAGTGGTGAGTCACGTTAGACGTCCACATTTTTTTAATTCTGTAATATTTTGCTAGTAATCCTTAAACTGCTCTGTAAAGATAATGTGGACTTTTCTTTTGTATGAGACCCTGCTGCCTAATATTTTCGAGAGTTCCTTCTCTTAATATTAGGTAAAATGGAAGATTTCTCTATTTTTTTTAACTGACCATCCATATGAAGTCTTCTGTTCCGTTCATGCACTGTATGTAGCGACAGTTTTTTTAGCACAGTAAGCATACTGCTATTTTTCACTATGCTGATGAGAACTTATAAAAGAATACTTTACAAAACTTTATACTTTACTATGTACGATATATTTTACTCTGTGTGCTGTATTTCTGCCATAGAATTTAAACATGTAATCGTTATAATTATAATATCTATCATTTCATAAAGTTAAAGCTACAACCAGATAGATAGGGATAGACCGTATAGCTATTGGTTTATCACTGTCCAGTGCTCAGTGGCCGCAGTAATTAGAAAGGCTGGGACATGCATTAGCAATGTCCTGCTAAGGCCCTGATCACCAATAACAGCATTTATTGTTTTCTAATCAGCAGCCCTTTTGCTGCTCCAATCACTCAGTAAATAATGGAGATGTCAATATTGTCCCGGTCCTGTGACTCTGGAGCCCACTCAAACACCCACCCTTGCTCACTTGCTCTCCCTGCTCTGGCTCGCCACTATAAAGCAGCTTCATTAATCACGCATTACGTTTGAAAAGAGTTCAAACTGTCAAGTGTTGAAAAGTCCCCCCCCCACGCACACACACACACACAGATGCACACATCAAAATATACATACCATAAATGTGCGTGGTCACAAACAACCACAAACACACATGCAAAAAACAATGAAAACAATTTGGCTGCACAAACAACACACACGCTCCACTTTTTCTCTCTCTTCAGCCCCCCCCCCCCCCCCCCCCCCCCCCCCCCCAATACATTAGTGGTCAAGCAGCCAAAATGTCGTCTCGTCAGTGAGGCAGCTCCATTGATTAGCACTTCCAGCTTCTGTTCTGGCCCAGGAATTACCCCCTCTAATCTTGTAGTGAGTTATTTACTGGAGACCAATCAGCCTGATCAGATGAATTACCCTCTTTGTAACTGCCTGGACGCCCGAAGAACTCCAACAACACACAAACACACACAAGCAGACACACGTTGATGCACACATCCATTAAAAAAAAAAAAAAAAAAATTCTTATTTGAATACCAATCCTCCCATCGCACTATTACATCATCTGCATGCACACACTGAAGGATGTATTCTTACCCTCCATTAACCATGGCCAATCGAAACTCAGTATCTATGAATCCCAAAATTGATATAATGCTCTGTTTCACACTGTCATGCTGGACTCAGTCATGACTTTTTTTTTTTAACTGCTGAGTCCACACCACCAAAAAGAATTAGCATGCCAACACTGCAACTTTACAGCAATTACATATGAGAAAATACCACTTAATTCTGCATTTACAGTCATACTGTACAGTATACTTTATGATGGCCTTTCAACTCATTCTACTGCCACTAACCACTTGACTTTGTTCTCCTTAATTGGCCGCAGAACCACATGGAGCTATATGTTAACATGGCAGGAAGTGATTCAACATTTTCCGCTGTCAGGCAGTCATCTGGTTTCACAAGCTTAATGAGATTTAGGGTTTAGAATAAACTGCTGTTTAGATTGGACAGCATCCCTTTGGCATAGGTATGTGTGTAACTGAATGTGGATACGTGAGTTTGTGTTCATCTGCCTATTCTGATGTCTATGTAAATATTCATGATCTCTGCATCACAATTTTTTTAATGTCAGAACAAAACAAAATAAAGTAGAAAAGAGCACAATAGAAAGCAGGGATCCTCTCTGCCCTTACCCTGTTTCATTTTCTAAATTCTCCTCCTCCACCTCACCTTTCCCCCCTCACTACTCTTTTCCCATCATTCTCCTCTCACACCCTGATCCTCCTCCTCCTTCTCCTCTCTCATCCAGGAGGGGAAACAGCAGTGGCGACAGGCGAAGCAGAAACCCATTTTTCAGTTTAAATGCCAAGTGGTTATGTAGCATAATATTCAGTCAGAAATTAACCATCTTTCCCCTGCAGCCTGTCAAAACGTAGAAACTGCGAGCAGCGACTGAGGCTAAAGGGGGTGTAGATTTCGCCAGCGCTGAGTTTGAATGATCAACACTGGCTTCCTGTGGCACTTGTGCAACGTAAACTTAAGTCACATTACATCTGGAATAAGCTGGCAAATATCTGGAGCGCTTAGGGTCAGTGCATGTGTCACAGAGATCACGTCATCTGCTTTGCGTTGTTACAAATGCGGCAAATATATTGAAATGAAAGATGAGTCACAGTGATTAACACTTTTAATGACATATACTTTAATGGAAAAGGTTCATAAAGGCGGTCTGACCTCATCAAGTTTACTTGGAATCTTGGAACGCATGTCATCGTCTACATCTGTGGTTAGCTTCTGTGATGACCCACAACCGAATATGAAGCAGCAAGCTACAGAGCCAACTAGAAGGCTATCTAGCGAGTAGTTTTATTAGCTCAGTACAAGAGAGTCTTGTGTATTTTGAATGTGATCTGACTGCGATGTTGTCGAACAACAGAAATCACTGCAGGATGTGGGTTAAGAATGGCATTAACTATGGTTACCGCAGAGGGACACATGAAGAAAACAAGCTTATGCTACTTTTGCAACCATGTTGTTTTCCACTTTCTGGGCCAGTTTATCTTGGAGCATATCCTGACATGCAATGGATGACAAGAGGGGTTTGAAACATCATCAAATCAGTATGAAAAAGCAACAAAGCAGCTCTTTCCTCTGAGACCAAAAACGGAAAATCTAAAGTTTTGAAAAAGCAAAAGCCATATTTTCTGTCACAATAACATCATTTTGCAATAGTTAATACAATGCCCTTGTTGAGGGGAACTTGCACATCAGTCCCTTTGTGTCTGCCCAGGAAACCCTGTGCCACATTTAGGCCCTTTGATTCCTCTGGAGCAGGAAGGGGATCGATAGAGGCTTTCAGAAGCGGCTCCTCCATCCATTCCCTTGCGTTAACGACAGCCATAACTCACTGAGCTGGCAGGAGGGGAGGTTCATATATATATCTCACCCCCAGAGCTGTGACCTTTCTGTCTCCCCACTGACAGCTCCTACAGAAAAAGGTGTCAATTAATGACATTTAGAAAATTTCATATCACTCCCAATAACTCTGAGGCTTTTTACAGGAACTCTTCTATTGGCACTGAAGACTCATATGGGTGTTGGCAAGGAAGAAGAGAGAGAGGAAGAGACAGAGAGACACACAGAGAGAGGGCTCCAACCCGTCATTAATGTCACCTGGTTTCTATGTCATCATTTTAAACTCAGGATGGTATAAAGAGCAATAGATCATTCTGAATGTGCTCAGAATGGGATATCAGTCATCACAGAGTCCGTCGTTCAGTCTTGTGTGTGCCACTAGTTTTTGTTGTTGTTTTGTAAATAAAGGGAGTATGTCTCACTCCAATTAAAATATGAAGAGTAAGATGCCGCATAGAATTCAGGAATAATATAAGGTCCTTCTAGCCTCAGAGGCTGAATTGGGAGAACAGCACAGTGCCTTTGAGATCAGGCTTTTCACTCAGTGGCTTTGAATATGAACCTTTTCTCTGCCTTTCCCATTCTGTTATATCAGTTCCGTATCAGTGCAGTTTATGGTAGAGCAGTGCATCGGTTACCTTCTAGTGTTCAGGAGTAAACAGCCGGCGGGTGACATAACCTTTCATGTAGCGCCAGACTGTACGTACACAAATAATTGAAGCCCTTGACCCTGTCTACCGGCACTGGGCTGTAAGTACAAACCTGACATTTTGATACCGCTCCGGGGGCCCCTTCTACCACTTATTTTTATATTTCAATAATCCATGACGGCTGAGGAAAGAAAAAAAAAAGGGAGGCAGGGGCTATGTGGGAAGTGTGAATGATTAAGATTGTCAAACTCAAATAATACACTCAGAAGAGAGACTATAAATCAGGTTTTGTGACATTTTCAAAAAGCCCAGTGCACCGTGTATGTGAAGAAAGCTGGGTATTATAGCTGAAACCACCCATGCAGTCACAACCACAAGCAACCACGTGCATTGCTCCGTGCCCCAAATGCCATTCATTCATTATTAATATATAGTACACTTATTTATTTCAGGCCTATCTTCCTCAGCTGCTGAATGCCTGTAACCTTTTCAGTGCAATATCCGTCTGTGTTTTGAGGTCTTGATAATGATATCTGGTTGTGTATGTGAGGCCGGCTAGGGACGACACTCACCAGAGGGAAGGTCAGTGGATGATGGTCGCTGAATTTGCTGTGGTGAGAGTATACTAATGCAGCAATGGACAAGCAGTTAAGGACTGACAGCTATTGACAGTGGTGAGGGGAAGAAGCCACACAGCAGGTCCTAACACTGGAAGGATTGTGCTTGTTTTAGCCATTGACTGAGGCCCCGATGCTTCAGTCGATGGTTATCTCCTGCCTGTACACCCCTCATTATTGCTCCACCCTCTGCTTGGCCGTTCTCCCTCCCTCTTTTTTAGCATTCCCACTTTAATCATTGCCTCTGAGATGTTGTTTGCCGTCACCTCCGCTGAATTTACGACACCATCAACAGCATTTGCGTATTGCCTAATATGGACATTTCCAATTGAGACTGTCCCTCAGCTGCTGATGGTGTGCCTCCATGTTCAGGCTGTTATTCCCCCATCAACCCCATCACTGCAACAATGTCCAGATAAGAGCGATGAAGTTAATTCCTGACCTTCCAATTGACTTGTTCTAACCAACTGTCATTTGCTTTGTATCAGTGGTGGTTACACTATAAACTGTATCACCTGACCTTACAGTGCTGCAGCACATGTTCAATCTGGAAAATGAATGAACACAGAATGATTTTCCTAACCATTACGTATTAAAAGAACAGTCTGACATTTTACACTTATTTGCTTTCTTGCTAAGAGCTAGATAAAAGGTGATCCCACTCTAAAATCACAAACCGCCACGATCTTGATCCATCTCAAGATGGTTATCTTTGTGAGGTATAAGCATATGCAACAGCTAGCCTAGCTCCTTCCTCAATAACAAAAGGCTATTTCTTCTATTACTTCTTTCTTTCTTCCTTATTTCTTGTTTGTTCATATATATATATATATATATATATATATATATATATATATATATATATATATATATATATATATAGACAGAGCCAGGGTGGCTGTTTCTTGTGCTTCCAGTCATAATGCAAAGCATGCTCCTTGCTGCAGATTAACATTTGAAGTAATATATCAAGATTCTGGCAAATATGTTTATTTGTTTTCAAACCACTCTCAATTGTGCACAAATAAATATAGAGCCGGAGCTTGCACCCAATTATATTAGCTTAGCATAAACTCCTAGCCAGGCTGTGCAAAGGTAATAACATCTTCTTAACAGCGCCTCTAAGACATGATTAATAACTCTAATGATAATTTGTTTGATTAATCGATAGAAAAACTGTTCAAATCTGTCATGTTTAAAAGTGGCCAAAATGCTAAAAAGTCAAGTATTTTACATTGTTTACTCTTTGTAAAAGTGTTGGTAGCCATCGTAGCTCACCAGGTAATCCATGTGTCCTAAAAGGCTAAAAATCCCCCTAAAATTTTAAAAATGGTGAGGTCACTCTTGATTATTTCTCCCCATGGAGAAGCACAAAAAAAAAAAAAAAAAAAGCAACTTTCCGTTTCACAGGATATCATGTGCAGAACTATTTCTTGCCCAGGACCAGTAACTTCCTTAAGTCTCCGCTTGTGGTGTAGCATCTGCCAGTTAGTGAGCTTAGACATGCTGATATTGTTAGCTTTCGACAGAGCCAGGCTAGCTTTTTTCAGTTTCCAGACTTTATGCTAAGATAAGCTAACTGTTTGCTGGCTCTCGCTTTACAGTATATTTCCAGTACAGACAGTGGTATCAATCTTCTCTTCTAACTCTCGGCATGAAAGCGAATAATGTTACTTCTCAAAATGTGGAGCCATTTCTTTCATATGTTTGTACACATATTTAATACATTTGTCATTTTTTGCATTTTGGTTTTGGCCATACAATCATGTTCAATCAGGAAAATACAGCCATACCCCTAAAGGATCTTTACCCTGCTTCAACACTCTCTCTCCTCCTCTTGTCCTTAGCTGCATGTTGTTTTGATACACAGCTGCCATCTGTGTGAAATATTAATGCAGTGGGCTGATTTGGGGTGTCGAGCAGTGTCACTCATTTGGCTTTTAATCATGCGGCAGCTTGAGAAAAAAGGAGGGAAAATAACTTCCCTTCCTGGGTGGCTGTCAAAGTCTTCCCAAAGTCATCCGGCACGTAGGGCGTCATGCCTGTCGCCTGTCTCTCCTCTCATTGACAGCTGCATTTTTGGCTCATCTCCGAGTGGCTGAGCGCTTTCACGTCTAGCCTCTCTTTCAGCCAAAACAAGGACGCCAGCCATGAAAATTTAAATACAACACCATCTCATCGCTTACCCGTGCACAGGCCTTCTTTCCTGAAAGGGACAAATTAAGAAGATGATAAATTTTTCAATGTATTTCAGTGAAATTGGTGTCATTTGGAATAACATTTGAGATTTTGATGCATTACGGACTGCTGACAGTGATAAATGAGTTTACCAGATCCCAGAGATGTTAAGTGGCTCCATTGTGTGTGTATACCATGTGAATGTCACACCACAGGCTGCTTAAAGATTTGGAAATGCAATGAGATGTTATCGTAAGACTCGATGAATTTCTCAAAACTATTGTTTTAAGAAATATTTTCTCCTTTGTTGCTGCACTTCCCACACAAGAGAAACTGGTTTCAGAGGCACAGAGGGTCCAATCTATGATTAATGTGACTGCATTTATAATTCCGCTAAATAACATAAGCATAATTATTACATTAATCAGCAGCCTCTATTGACAGCATTAATGTTTTAGTGAATTCAGAATGGTCATCTCTTTCAAGGCAAATAAAGAAGCTTTGCTATTGAGATACCTGTTTACAATGTGTGACAAGTAAGATTTATATATCTCGCTCACCTTCCTTGAGAATATAACTGATCCCCTCACGGCCCATTATCTGGGTTTTTAATAAGGGCATCTAATTAATATTTATGGTGTAATTGCCTGTTTTCTACTTTATTTTTTGAGAAAGAAGTAACAGGGCTAAAATACTGTTGTTGTTAATTAAGAAAAATGCATTAATTATTAAAGATGCAAACATGTCAAGCAAGCATAACTAATTATTCTAGCGTGTTAACAGTTGTTTAATGTTAGCAGCAGCTGAATTATTTAGAGCACACGTGCCGTATTTGGATTGTTTGAAATGCGCCATGGTAAGTAGGGTGAAGAAAGTCGCAGCATGATCTCAGAGAAGCTGAGGAAAAAAGCAACAGAGAAAAAACTTTTACAGATGGGGCCCACCTAACTATAATTGCTCATTACAGGTGAATGTGAGCAGGATGAGGAGGTGGTAGGAAGAGATGGTGTTAATTTAATGCAGTACAAACTGTCAGGTTTTGGCCAAGGTAATACAGAAGCTTTTTCTGTGTGTTTCTTTTTTTGTATTGGTGGAAAAGGTGTCAGGGAATGAAGGTAACTGGATGTGACGGCAGACAATTTATGTTGTTATGTCTTAATTGTCACCTGATGTGCGTGCAATCTGGAACACTGACAAAAAAAGACACTTCCTCTCGGTGGACTACTTGGATGAGGTGTGAAGACAAACAAGTTTGATCTGATCAAACCCACAGTGAAGTGGATTTGACCAATTTAGGCCTCATAACCAAGTCTGAGTGTGACTGAACAATCAATGGACTTCTTATTTGTAACTGAAATTTAGTTATAGAAGCCATATGTCACCTAGAAAACAGGACGATGCTACTCGTGACACCTCCCCACCTCACACACTCACGCAAATACCTGCACCGAGACACACACAAATCTTGATGCAGAGTCCAATTAAGCTGCTTTAATAGAAATCACTACTGTACCAATGATTTTAGTCCATAAAAACTGTCATAAAAAAATTAGTCAATTAGTCAAGAGCTGAAATAGCTGTCAGTTTTAATCACTCTTTGGCTGTTGTTTCCTATTCCACTTTCTCTTCCAGCATTGTGATATCTGTCAAGTGTGATGGTCTTCGTAAAAGTAATTACACAAAACTCAGTACAATTACTGTTATATAAATCATGATATAAATATCCATATGGTCTGCCTTCCATCAGGTACATACAGCGGAAGGCTGCATATTAAACACAACACAGGAAAAAAAAGTGTCTGATGTTTTATCACAGAAAAGTTTTGCCGGTGTTCATTTGAAATCAGTCATCATGATCTGTCATCATGAAGAAAAAAAGGAATGAGGAAAACTTTCCAGCATTATCCTGACGTAGTATACATGACCCACACAGTCACTCAGTAGTTTGTGAAATCACCTTTTCTTTTAACAACACTCAGTAAGAGTTTGAGACCCTGATGGTTGAAGTTTTGAAAGTGAAATTGTTTCACATTCTTGCTTGATGTACGACTTCAGCTGCTAAAAACAGTCTGCAATGTGGACTCGTCAGACCACAGGACACCTTTCCACTTTGCGTGAGTGGCACCTCCAGAAATTCTTCACAGGGCTGGTCAGATGAGTCCACTGAGGATGTTCAATTATTGTCATGAAAGTACGTGTTAAACATAACATATTCTGCAAATTCAACTACTCCAAAAATGATTTAAATCTCAACACATTTTTCATGCAGTACACCTTTAAATACACATCACAATTCAGTTTTATGTTGATTGAGACACGGCCTAGTTTAATTACCAGTTACTTAGAATTAAACCAGAATTCAGACAACAGAAAATTTGGAATGGAAACACATTTTATTGTACAGTTTGTAGCTTGTAACGTAACTGCACAGTCATCAGTTTCTTTCTGAGTGTTGGTCTGTGCTGTTCGGCAGGGAGAACGTGGGGACTCATAAAGTGTGAATTCAGCTTAAACAGGGACCTCATGTACCCTTGGTAGCATCTAGTTTGCTATACATTTACAAATGGTGCTTTCCTTAGTGTATGTGTCATAACTGATGATGACTTTCAGAGATTTCAGCCTGAACCACTCCACCTCAGTTCAACCTGCTGGTATTGTATCACACCTCTAAAGAATATCTTCATCCTGCTCCAGCCCTTCTCCAGATAGCTCCAGGTTTTTGTGTATTCCCCTGTCCATCAAAAGTTAAAACATGACTTTGTCACAATCCTGTGGCGTTATCATCCAAAATTCTACTTAACTTTAAAACTGTGGGGGGGTTTTTTCTTCTTTTTACGCATTACCTTAAATTGCCCTCACCAGTCAGCACACATACAACAACACAAAACGCAAACACACTAAATCTGCTCTCTAGTATGATTTATAAGCTGATTCTGACCTGTGGGCACATGATAGTTGCTTTCATTTTCTTCTATATATTTTCCCCTCATTGCCAAGGTCATTGGTGAGCAAACCCCTATCCAAGTTTTTCCGGCACCTTCCTCTTTCGTCCTCCCTCCCTCCCTGCTCCTCGGCCTGATGGCCCCATGAATCATCCCGTCTTCCCCATTGAACTCTCCAACGCCTCCTTCCCACCACAGCCACCCCAACTTCCCCAATCCTTCTTCATTCCCGCTAACAATTTGGTAATGAAATATTGATTTTTAGTTAGATTCAAATGGAAGTTATTAACTTTGCATTGATAAATCACTCCCCTCTCTTTCTTCTTCGTCTCACCGTCTCTCTGTTTTGGATAGAGTGCTGGTAGTAACACCTGATTCACAATAAAGCCTGGAGGCATGATTTGCCACATATATTACCTTTATTCACCTTTATTTAGCAGGTTTTCCTTTGCAATGACATTCTGATAACAATAACATATAAAATACAACACATACAAAATTACAGTACAGTACAATTACAGTAAAATAAAACTAAGTACAATACATATAAAGCAATGGAGATATATCGAAGATACGTGTTGGACAACAAGTAGGCCAAGGACAACAATATGAGAAATAACTTCAATTCAAATACAACACCTACAGTCACACGCCACTCTATGTCTATTAAAAGAGGTTTAAATGGATTAAAAGGGACCAGCTTATCTTGTTTTGAGACTTTCTGCAGGTTGTTCCATTTGTGTAGTGCGTAGTATTTTTATTCTCATGACCTACAGTGGATGCCAGTCCCTGTTTTCCCTCCCATACATGCAGTACTCACACACACACACACACACACACACACACACACACACACACACACACACACACACACACACACACACACACACACAGTCGTGTTTCCTTCAATTGTGCGGACATTATATAGACTTTTTCATGTCCTGAGACTAACCATAACCATAAGCATTCCTTGCTTACCCCTAACACTGAACCTAACCGTAGCCCAAGTCTTTCCCACCACCATCACTACCACACATACACACACATATGCCTTGCATTAAAATCTGAGAATATACTATACTGATTATCTACTGTGGCCAATGGCTGTGGCTCATGCCATATTTTATTGAATGTTGTGAACTCAGATGAAGTGCCCTTTCCAGAGTGAGTCATGCAGGGCATTGCAATGCTCAAGGAAGTCATGATTACTCAATCAGCACACAATGAAATCTTCTCAAGAGGTGCTCTTGCCTGTACTGTCAGCCGTGATGACTTTGACTGTTTTTTGTTTTTTTTTTGTAAAATGTCAATTTCAAAGTGATAATGGCAACCGAAGAATCAAACACTAACATCACCGCCAGTGGAAACAGGATTCCAAGATTGAGGCTTAAAAAATAAGCAAATTAATTTACTTGGCATGGTGCACAATAAATACATATATCAATCAGACCCCATATTTTAGGGAGGTAGAGATGCCACGAGCTTTACAAGAATATCCCATCAATGAATGGGTTGCACGAGAGTTGCATCAAGTTGATGCTGAAATGACAGCTGACAGCAGCAGAGAAAGGAACGGTTTTAACATTTGATGGCAATGATATGATTGGCTGACAGAGGTCATTGCAAAATCTGATTGGTTTAACTGACAGAGTGAACGCCCTCAGTCAGCTCGTTGAGCTGGAAGCAGGAAAAGAGAAACAGAAAGAGAGGTGGACAGAAAGAGAGAGAGAATATAAATGAATGATTAGGCATGACGCTATACAGTTATATTTCCTGGGTGATCTTCCACTCAGCTTTTATTATTATCATTGTTATTATTATTATTCTATTCATTTATTTGTTTTTGATAGTGCAGCTGGAGAGGGACAGGAACACCAACAAGTATTTGACTTTTGCTGACTTGTTTAGCATAACTATCTTTTGGGGGTATTCCATACCTGTCTATGATGTCGATAGTAAAGAGATGACTGGACATAAGAGCAAAGCAAGATGGGGAATGACATGCAACGGACAATCCCTGTCACACCATTTCTGCCTATGGTTCATGGTCAGTGCCTCAGCTCTTATACCACCAGGATAAATCTGAATGAAGGGGCGTCACAGTGAACACTAATGCAATACAGATGGAACTGCAATACAGTAAATACCAGCTTAAAACTTTTAATGTGCAGTTTTTGTTGGCGATGCTTGTTTGTTGGTTAATTCAGTTATTTGGTGTTTTTTCGATTGCTTGCAGTCGTGTTTTAGTGGACTACATGAAAAGGTGTTTTGTCCACGTCACAACTTCACAACTTCACTGCACACATAACACTATAAAATTAGACAATTACATGAACATACAATTCAGGTTCTAGGCTATAGCTACATACTGGATCATTCTTGTAAAATGTGAGGCAGTGGGTGGAAGTCTACCTCCAGTTTTGATGGGCTGGTCTGACTCAAATGTCCAGGGGTGATTTTTATTCCCAGTCAATCCCTGAGATAGACCTTTTGGACACAAGCGCTGCAGATTGTCGCTCTTGCGCCGTGCTTTTAATTCCAGACACTTCCTTCCATCTGTATGTCAATTTATTCTCCACAATGACTGACAGCTTTTCGAGGCTTCAGTTTGGTGCCTGTCTGAAAGAAATCTCAGTGGCTGTAATTTGTTCCCTTTAGATGTGTTTGTTTTGTCTCTGACAGTATTGCTGAAATGGAACTGTCAGTTGGAAGACAGACTTTGAACACGAAGGCTTTCATTTTAACAATGGCAGTAGTTTATGTGCAACAATGTGAGTTTGCTAACTTGACTGATATGTTTATTGGCTCGCTCTGTCTTGTGAGGCTCTCGTTTCATGTTATGATCACACATTTTCTTTTTGTTTTACCTTTCCCAAAACTGATTTGATTGATTTTTAGAACAATGACATTTCAATTGATTGCTTAAGCAGATATAAGCACGACCTGCTTGCCATGCTGGACATTGCTGCACAGTTTCAGTGCTTTCTGCACACACCAACACACACACATCCCACCCCCATCCCTATCCAGTATTAAAACCTGCTATTTGACACAAGATGGACGTGGCGGACAGGCAGAGCCCTGGGGACACAACCAGGGTTGCATATGAGGCGTCCGTTACTGGGAGGGCCATTTACATTTCTCCCTGCGCGTTTTCACTGACAGCGACACAATTTCCTGTTCCGTCTGGCGAGCTTTTGACTGCGAGCCAAGGACTGAAATGTAATCTTTGGGGCTTACAGTGCGCTCGGCCTCCCAAGAGTATTTCCCCACCAAAACCTTGAACTCTGCTCGGGAAATCTTTTATTCCAGGGCCCCTGTGTTTTTAGCCTGAGAAACAATGGAGCTCTCTAAAACAGATTGACTGCCATAAGATTACTCCACTAGCCCCAGGTTGGATTATGTCCTCACACATAGACACAGACAGAAAAACACACACACACACACACACACACACAGCCGTGTTTCCATCACTTCAGAGGACATTACATTGACTTACATTCATTTCCCAGAGACTTACCCCTAACCCTAACCACTACTACTACTACTGCTACTACAACACACACACACACACACACACACACACACACACACACACACACACACACACCAACAACCTCCTGTAGAAGCATTTGGATTACAAGCCACTCTTGTTCTGTCTTGCCATCTTTTTTGTTTGTTTGTTTGTTTTTCTTTTGTTTTGTTTTTGAGTCTTCCCATATTTGTATAGGTTTTAATATATTTCCAGTCATGTGTGCACTGGAAGATTGCAGGAGAGAGAGAGAGAGGGAGAGAGAGAGAGGGAGAGAGAGAGAGAGAGAGAGAGAGAGAGAGAGAGAGAGAGAGAGAGAGAGAGAGGTATTATATGTCTAGGAGCCTCCAGCATGACCTGGAATGTGGCTGGGGAACGTTGAGTTTGAGGTCATGTTGATTTCTCTGGAGAAAGGCTCTCTTTTGGTTTACAGTAACAAGGAAACATGGTCTCTCTCTGCTGCCATTGTGATTTATGATGAGACACCAGATCACTGTGCCAGACACCCTCACACTTCATGACACTGTGCACATCATGCACTCACTGCTGGGCTTGTTTGTGACATTGAGTGGCACAATTTAAATGGATACACAGTTTATTTATTCTCCTTATACATTGAAAATTGTAGCATTTTTGTTGCAGAAAACTTTAGGTTGTGTGTTGGTGACATTATTGTCATATTGTATTAAAGGGCCTTTTCAGCTCTCTACCCACCCAAAAGAGTAATAAAATAAAATTTGTCACTTACCTAGTGGTACCTAATCATGCACCTAATTTTATTTGTCTTGGTTTTGACACATCCATCTCTGACGTTTCTGCTACCAAAACAATGGAAGTGAATGGAAAGTCATTTGTGATGCTCAAAGCATTGGAAATTTTAGTTCAACAACAATGTGATTCACCAGAAACAATGGCTGCCTTCAAAAGTCAGCATTTCTTTCTTGTGGACTCTACAGATGTGTACTGATCAAGTCAGGACTGCTGCAGGCTGTCTTAATCCACAGTTCATGTAGTCCACAAGAGGCTGTCTGCAGACTTTCTGTGGACCTCTGTGGAAACTTTGTGATACCAATGACAATAACAACAATATAAAGGCAAACTACCAAAACATTTAAAAACCCTAGATAGTACATAGCACAAATGCACTGTACAAGACATTTATTAGGCAGAATCTTGCACTCAAATTGTACAAATAGCCAATCACAATTATGAAACTGGACCAACCATGATTTTAATTCTCTTTTTTTTTTCTTTTCTTTTTTTTTTTTTTCTAAACAGCATATAGTCCTATTGCATCCCCTTAGATGGTTTTCGAAAGTATGACCTTTGCTAGGATCTGGAAGATGCACACCCCCTTCCTTTGCTCCCTAGCTCAGTGTTATAAGGACGTATTAAATCTAGATAGGACTGCTGTATTAAGTAGGGAGACTGTCTCATGCTACGTGTAGATAACCTTGTGTTATTAGCTCCCTGATGGCCAATCAATACGCCACTTCCTAGCTGCTGAGGATGAACCAAGTCCCTCATCTAGATAATCATCTCTCAATGTCTGACGGCAAATAATTGGTAGCCTCTCAATCCCAGTTTGGTTGACAAGGGTGGTTTGCATATTAAAAACACTGCGCTAACAGTCTATCATTCTGAACAGAGAGAATAAACATGCATATACATAATATTTTGAGATAATTGAGCTGGGATGCACCACCAAACCCCAAGGAACAAAAATAGCTTGATAGAGAGAAGCTGGGCATGGGCTTTGCTTAAAGTGTACTGTTGATCATTGCTGTCATGCTATGCATAGTGAGGGAAAGATGGTGTTTATAACTATGTCGGGAAAAGAACTGCAGCAGAGAGTTGAGTCCCTGGTGGCCATCTCTCTGTGGAGTGGAGACATCATCCTCTCACTGAGCGGCGGGTCCCCGGCGAACAGAATTGACATGGATGATGAGGATGGTGATGATGTTTAAACGGAAAACTCCCTGTCCATCTGTCCAGATCTGCACTTCTGCTGCCTCTCATGCTACTGCTCTTTCTCTTTCTCCATTTTCTCTGTTCTCTACTTCCCTTCATGTGAGCACAATCAAAGGCTATTTTTTCTCATCTTCTAAAGAACTCTGTAGCACATATGTACACAGCTGCATTTGTTTATCTCATCCTATTTCCTCTATTAATATCATCTATTCACACAAGTGAAGTGGTCTAAATGTCATTCGCGATTCCTACAAGTACCTTCAAAGCTGTCTTATTTCACACAAAAATGGCATATTTAAGAATCCCCCAGAGAGTTTTCTAAAAAAAAAAAAAAAAAAAATTCTTTAATTACAGAGTTCAATGAGGACCTCATCAATGAAGCTTCTATTAAAAAGCATTCAGTAATTATAGGGGATCCTAGATATCACCTTACAAGAGTTCTACTGAATAAAATGTAATCCACAAAAGAATAATAATAATAATTCTGAGGGACTTTCATCTTGGAGGACAGGCATTTTGAATGTTTGTGCTTTTATTCTAAACTCTTTTCTGCATCCAACAAGCTTTAAATGAAATGGCCTTCTTTACACTGTAAGGGTCAGGGCTAGGTCTGTGAGGAGGGGGGAAGACTCAGAGGGAAAGCCCTCTTTGGAGGGTAAAACTAGGTGCAACTGTTCCTGTAGCTGCACAAGTACAGCTAAGCTTGAATGAGCTTGTGTGCAACCTTGAAATCTGGTCTTAAAGAATCAATGTAACATGCAATCAAAAGACAGTAGTGAGCCTCTGGTGATGATTATTTATAAACGCTTTTTGTGGATTTTTCTGAAATCTGACTGGTGTGCAGAGAAGCTGCAAGTCTGTATACAACACTCACACTTAATGACTGGTGTACTAAATGAATTAGGCTATACCTTTAACCTTTATGAATTTACAGATGTGTGCCAAAAGAGACAGTAATCCTCACCTCAGAGGATTTTGTGTGTGTGTGTGTGTGTGTGTGTGTTTAGCTTGCTCCTAGAAACACAGCAGCTGTAGATACCATGAATTCACAATGGATTCACGATTAACAATGGATAGATGAAGAGTGTCATTCACTGTATCCTTCCAAGCTTGTCCATGTGTACTATAAGAACAAGATCAGTGCATAACACCACTTTAAAAAAAAAAAAAAAAAGTGCTGTACCACTTTAATGAGCCTGCCAGGTGCTTTTGACAAGTTCGGAAACATAGCAAAGCAGGTTCAGTGCATTGTTTAATTTATCCGCTCACACAGCCATGTATCCATTGTAAAACATAAACATAAACATTGTCAAAACCACAGCCACTGTAGTCTGTAAGACTGTATTAATAGCAATGCCAATAGTGGTCAGTCTGCACTGAACATGCCAGCAGGTTAGGTCGACAGACATAATGCTACCATGGTTTCCCCAATTAGTCATTGAATCTCTTTCTCTGAGAGTCTCTCATTCCAACAGTGACCCAGTTTTACAGTTGTTGCCATATATTTTGCCATGATTTTGTTAACTAGGATAATATGGTTGCTGCTGTGTATTTGTGTAGGTTTATATGCACCTTTGTATGTATTTTTGCACAAATATCCATATCCACATCTGTTTATAACATATAGTTGTACTATATGTTGTACTATAGCATACATCATCCATTTGCAGCATTGTAACAATTTTATTAACTCAGGTTTTTCTTTTAGTTAAGCACTCCACACTCTAAACATGTTTTTGTGTCTTTTTTTTTTTTTATCTGGTCTTGTGAGGAATGACCTCTCATGCTGGCATACGTATATTTTCAGGAAATCGATTGAAATCAAAATAAATTTGAATGTCTGTTTGTTGGTACCATAATTATATGTTGATTGTCTCACTCCTGCTACCATAGATAGCTGTTTCTGTTTGTTGCACAGAAGTACATTAGCTTAAATCGTGGACAAAAAAGCAGCTAACGTCAAATGGAAGTTGTGGCTTACATCCATATTTTGGCACATTTACATGGTAAATCAGCAAAGCATCTGCTGAATTATCGTTGGGCTCTAAATTTTAATTCCTACAAGCTTCAAGGTGTTTTAGTTTACACTGCATTCTCACTTCCCACGGTAAAACAAACAAGCAACAAATGGACAAGCACAAAACATGAATGTGCATGTTCACTAATAGAGTTTTGAAACTGTGAAGGACTGCAAAGTAACCCAACATTCACAGTGACCTCTTTTGTCTAGATGAGAGTTTCTTAAGGTCACTTGGTCAGTCTCTGTGGAATCAGACAGTGGCTGGCAGGGTAAACTTTAGATATAGCTGTCATCTCTCTGTCTCTGCCTCCCATGGTGGTACTGAGGGCATGTGTGTTTGTGCCAGTCTTACAAGGGCAACATCGAACCGCAATGTGAGTGTCAAAGAGAGAGAAGGGCTGGTCTAATATCAACACATATGGAGATCACTGCCAGAAGTGGCAGCACTTGTGCATCTAGGAAGGAAGCTGGATGGTGGATGTTGTGTGAAGCTGACAGCCAGTCGAGTGCCCACCCACAGGGGCTGCTGTTCTTGGGGCATGGCTGTGGCCAGGCGCCAGGGGAGCTCCAAGAAAGCTTCAGACTTGGGAGGGTGTGGGTGTGGATGCTGTCATTGCTGGATCAGTGGAAGAGGCGGACACTGTGGACCCAGGTTCAGCGCACAGCACTCAGGGGACAATTCAAATGGAGAACAGAAGCTGGGGCTGCTAACCTCTGCACAGCACAAACACACTAACTCAGCGTCACACAACATCTACATACATACTATATGCACACAAACATACAGTAAATATAAACAATATAAACCACTTTAAGTGTGTATCGGTGGAAGTGTATTACTCATGGGGACATAAATCTGATTATGCAGTTACGTTGTGGGGACTCCTCTTATGGGAACCAAACACCATAACATTAGTTAGCCCCCATAACATTCATCATTACATTTTTGGGTGAAGACTTCTTGGTTAAGGTTTGGGTAAGGCTAGGGGTAAGTTAAGTTAGAGTTAGGGTTAGGGTCAAGCAAGTAGTGGTTATGGTTACATTAAGTCTCCAGGAAAATTTAGTCGATGTAATGTCCCCAAAAGTGACAGAAATATGACAGGGTGGATGGGTGGGTCAGTGTGTGTGTAGGAAAGAGTACACACAAAACAGTGAAATGGTTACACTTTGAATAGTTATATTTCTACTCCTACAGTAACAATTTAAGAGAAAAAAAAGAGAGAAAATAAAAAATCCACATGACCACCACAAACAGAGGTTGCTGCTATTAATTGGCTTAACTTGGGAACGAAGTCCACAATTGAATTTTGTCCAGTGAACTTTTTTAATGGCTGGATTTTGCATCAAGCACAGCCTGTTAGCAGATTTTATACCGCAGTATGAAAACTGAAGCATTGGTGGTTATAGGCTGCATTGCCTTAAGTTTGTTGGCAAGTATCTAGACAGCTGAACATTATATCCACAAGCACTGGGGGGGCATTGAGTTTTATGTCTCCCATTTCCAATGCACAGGAGGAAAAAACATAGTGTCTTTTACCAACACAGCTACACACACGTTTTTGTGTATGAATGTTCACACACACCTAACTTCTTTTTTCACCTAATAAGTTGTTAGGACGACTGATTACAGCATGGAAAGTCCAAGGGCTCTATTTTCATTTCTGCCGCCCATGCGGCGGAGGCGTGGCGCAAAGTCAGTCCGCTTCGCCGACAGGGCATGGTGGCGCAGACTGTGGTATTTTCGTGCACTGCGCTGCCGGCGCAACTACTCCCCCTTCTCATCTCAGTCCCACCCAGCGGCGCAACTCGGAAGGAGGGAGGGGAGAAGGCGTGGAGTGGGTTTGACACAGCCGAGTCCAGTCTTCACTAATCACACCAGCTCCTCGCCTCACCTTTAAAAACACCGCTGGCGAGGCACATGGCAAGTTTCGAGGATGACTGAGCCCGCGCAGGAAAGTGTCTGACGCCCAAACTTCTCCCAGGAGGAGACTGACGTTCTGGTCCGGGAGGTCCAGGCTCGCAATGCAAAAATAGGTTCAATGATGTCAGAAGGTGGACTGACTGATCCCCACCACCGAGGCCACAGTATGTTGAAAAGACGCAACGCACCTCTGTGTGCCTCGGTATATTGTGAAAGTCTGAGAGGCTGAAATGCTCAGACCTTGGGAGGTTTGGATCAGGTCTAGAGTTGTCAGTTTAAGTCAACCACTGATCTGCACTTTCCTCTACTCATTCTTATATGCATTTATTCGCACACCACACACACACACACACGCACACACACACACACACACACACACACACACGGAAGCTTTTTCAGGAGATAGTAAAACATTTCTTTGTTACAACAATGTTGTGAATGTGAGTATACACACTAAACATTAATGAAATAAGCGATGAAGTATGAAGTTCTCTGTGTATTCCCAGCTTTACTTCATAGAATCCAAATCTTACAGATCTGAAGATGTATTTATCAAGGTTCTGTATGATATATTACTGTAATTTTCCTTTCATTGTAAAATGAAGGAAGCTGGTTTGATGGAAGTCAGTCGTTTCCAGCAAAACAGCACTAATGTGTAAAGAAATGTCATATAAATATTGTCAGTTAGTCCAGAGTTGATATAGCTGTCAAGTCCAATCATCCTTTGAATGTTGTTTGCATTCCATTTTCACGCACATCATCATGATTTATGTCAAGTTTGATTGTTTCTAAGTAAGAGTAATTACACCAAGCTCAGCGTAATCTTCCATTAAATAAAACATCCATATGTTCTGCCTCCCACCAGCTATAAGAAAGCACTGCAATAAAGAAAACTTTTGAAAATAAACTAAAAAGAATTAACAGCTGGGGCTTCCATATACTGTACGGTATCTGACTAAGGTTTTAAAGCTGCTGTTATCAATATTTTATATAGACAATGGGTCAAATGGCTTTATGTAATCCAGGAAATGCTCATAACGACTAACCCATGGATAATTATTACCTAACTCTCCAGTTACTCAGAGCTACGGAACATTTAAGCTCATTGTTCTGGTTTTGCAGCCCACAACTTTATGTGCTGTGGTCTCACCACTTTTCAGCAGCAGCAGACTTCTGCTATCAGCAAACAAGCTCTGACAAACCCACTGTATTCTACCTGCCCTGCCCTGCCCTCCAAACAGTAGACAGACACAGCTATTGACTAGCTGGTTAACAAATTTGGATGACATAATCACAAATACACACTCACATAACACATATCATGTTTTAACAAGTAAGTTTGTTTTGGGGCAAATTGAAAATTGGTTATTCAAAACACACATCCAACCACAGACGGGTGTGGCTGGATGTGGCTTGAAGTTTGCTCTGTTGTACCTGTAACCACAAGAGTGTGACAAGAGGGTTGTGGAGTGCACCTGTACCTATGCTGCAAGGTGTGAGGTCACACCACTGGACTGCATATTACTCTTTGAACCCCAGACACTGTCTTCTTTCAGCCATGTAAAGCAGGGGTGTCCAAACTTTTCATGCCAGGGGCGACTTGGAGAAAAGGTCTGGCCATGCGCCTTTTATTTAAAGAGGATATTGTAGTTACTGAGTTTTAACCAGTCTTGACTGTACACTTGATTCTACAGTAACATGACTCAAATTTCACTCACCAGTTAAAATCCCTTCTCGTTGGAATTGTTCAGGTGAGGTGCCTGTGCAGAGCATAAAGGATACTAACAGCTAAAGTTCAACCTGCTGCAGTTTGCCAAGTATTATAGAAGTAACCGCTGTCTTACCACCAGGCTGCAGAGCAGCTTCTTTCCACAGGCTGTGAAACTCCACAGCTATCCTCCACACTCCACCATAAACCATAGTGGCTTGCTTTGTGTGTAATTTAAAGGAACTACAGCTTGCATTTCATTGTACAACTCTGCGTTGTTGAATGATAAATAACTTTGAACCTTGAACAGCATGGGTTTGCGACACAGTCCCATCATATCCTTGCAAGATTTTTTTCGGCATGTTCAAATAGCCATTGATATCAGCTAAAAAAGCAAGGTCTGCCAATGACTCACTGTCAATTTCAGATCTCAGAGAATAGAACTACTCCAGAACTGTCCCACAGATAAGCCAGCCAACATCTGACTGGTAAGACCATGTACTACGACTCAATTCCTGACTGAAAAGCCTGAACTATGGTGCTCTCTAAGTGCTCTTGATCAGATGAGATGAGAGGAATAGTTTTCACCACAGTACTCAACACATCCCTCAGCTGTGTGGCTCTGGCACAGGGTGCTTCCTGATGTATAGTACAATGCAATTTCAAGGCCCCTTCTCCAGACTCTCTAACTTATCAATTGTAACTACACGCTCTGTAATGCCTCTGGTATGGATAGACTGTGCAAACAATTAAGACATATAGTGACACCTAGTCCACATAACCGGACCTGCATTTTAATAGAGTCAGTGCACCAAATATAACATTAATTCAAACATAACTCACATGGGTCATGTACGGCCTAGCACCTGAATAAGGATGCTAAGCCGTACTGTACATGATGCATGTGCAGCATTTTGCACACCCCTAATCTAAAGCTAAAACTAGAAATCAAGAGATCAGCCGTGGATTCTTTAGACCCCTTGAATCCTCGTCCACATTCCAGAATTATTGAGACATGAATCACAGATGTTAAAATGTACATGTGTAAACATGTTAGGAATATTTCAAATTTGATTTGTTAGTCTATGGTCCATTTCCTCAATCTTACCTTTTGGGTAGTAACAGCTGTGCTATCCAATAGCATTGCAACTCAATGTCAGAACTGATGTTTGTCCATAAACTCTTTTGGGACCCACACTACGGGAATGGACTTATTCAATTTAACAGCTAGCATCACACGCCGTAAACAGTTGCCTCTGGTTTACACAGAGAATGGATGTGTGTGTCACGTGTACAAGTGTGCATGGGTGCCTGTGTGGGTTCATGTCCACTTTGTGTGAGGAGGATATTGACAGTATACTGACAGGATGTTGATTATCCAGCTTGCGGGAGGATGAGGCCTGGCTGGACGTCAGGTGGGAGTCACAGCACAGAGGAGTGATGACACAATCAGACAGAGGGGGAGAGAGAGAGGAGGGCATATGTCAGGGCAGAGGACGATGACAATAAGCTGTCTGTCTCAGCTGACATGAACACAGCACTATCACGATCAGATTATCTACAGTCCTGCACTAAAATGTGACACTCAGAAACAAACGCACATGCTCAGGACATACATGTACTTCAGATGGACTCTCCTTCACCCCTGGTCTCTTGCATCATTTTTTTCAAATCTATGCTGTACTATAAAACACTGAACACTGACAGACTAAATACTAATTTATGGCAAAATCCACGGCTCCCCTCAGAGCTACCAGTCCTGTTTCCATCTTTCAGCTCTTAATTTTGCTATTAGAGACTTTTCTATTTTGGTTCACTATTGCTGCTCTCATCAGTGTTGATTCCAGACACAGCAGGCAGCGGTTTTTGGTGAAAAAACAGCAAAATCTACTGTACACTGGCCAGCACCAAACAGCAGACAAACAAATTAGTGACTAGCTGGTGAACATAGTGGAGTACTTAGCTGCAAAAGATATTTCCCTGAGGAGTTGGAGTGAATGTTAAACTTGCACTCATCAGGTGACTATGCCATTACCCTGATAGACGGTTTGTGGTGATAATGCCTGAAGAAATGCACACAGTGCACCAACAGAGGCAGTGAAGAAGAAGACTGCTTGTTATCGGGATGGACGTAAACAATGCAGCTTCTTGAATATTTCAAAAACATTTCTGCAAATATTTCATCAGAACATTTGTTAGACCTCAAAGATACACACAATACATTTAAGAGAAACACAGCATGTAAACATATTATTTGACCCTCAGATAAGATAGAAGAAGTCCACTTTCTACAGTGTTTCTCTTGTGTACCCCTGAGCATATGTGTACATTGGTGGACATTTGGTCTGAAATATTTTGCTTGATAGGACTGAAATGTCTGGCCTGAACGGTATAAAGGAAGATTCTCCTGCAGCCTAAGGAGGTGTTAGTCTACAGAAAACATAGTCATAATATCTTGAAAAAGCAAGCATATTATTATAGATATTATAGGTATTCATGCACCTGGCTCATCCCTGTGAAGTGTGTGTAATTATTACCTAACTAACCCTGTGTGTGTAGTGAATGTGAGGGTGGATGTCAGTGGTGATTCTTACTGCAGTTTGTAACAGTTCTGAATGTTTTGTCTCCTCCTGTGAGTTGAGTTAGATTTCTTAGCAGTGATCATACCTGACGCCACAGTTAAGGCACAGATTGGGTTTGATTTACATTACATTGAGGACTGAACTTATGTTTTTTAATAGTATACACATAAGGCCCTTTCTCGACTTTACTATGTTCTATTCCATTCTTCTAGTTTATTTTTTCATTCTTTCATTTTCCTCTCTTGGATTAAAATCCACCGAAATAAACATGTTCCATTATTTGTACAATCTTTAATTATGCATTAGGCTGTGGT
Source organism: Chaetodon trifascialis (assembly GCF_039877785.1). Classification (NCBI taxonomy): domain Eukaryota; kingdom Metazoa; phylum Chordata; class Actinopteri; order Chaetodontiformes; family Chaetodontidae; genus Chaetodon; species Chaetodon trifascialis. The sequence goes on from NC_092056.1 coordinate 29,348,414, forward strand.
GTGCACATTAAAAAGATGCAACTAAAATGCTCATTAAATTTGCATAAGCAACAACATTTAAACTGAGTACAAATACATAGGCAGAGGTCCATTTAGCACCCCACAGATGAAAGGGCATGGGATATTAAGAAGTGGGGCTGTGTCTGAATTCACAGAGAAACCTCTAATCTTACTAAATTGTCCTTCACCAACTAATTGACTTTTAATTAATCCCCTTGATATTTGGACAAGCACAGACCTTAGCAATAGGTGCTCTGTGCTGAACACCTTGTACATGGGTGGGTAACTGTTTCACCACCCTGGAAGTATTGTGTTGTGAACAGATATTGTGAAAACTGGTTTCTAAGGAGCACCAGATTCTTCAGAATAAAACACCTCATCATAAGGTGAAAGCAAATACAAGCATATTATATTGCTGTGGATTTATTTTTTTAAGACTTTTACCTTGACTGCCAAGATTTTTAGGGAATGATATAAACACATTTGTCAGCACTCTTTCTTTAACTTAAGATATTTGCAATGAATTTTGGTAAAGTGTAATAAAAAAAGAATACAGATAATAAAGAACGTGAAACTCCTGATGACAGCAAGGCATGAACAGATGATACATCAAAGCTGCAGCTGTGTCTAACTGTTGGGACTATTTACTGAGGATTTTGGCCTGTCTTAGGTGCTAAAAAGCCAAATTGCATTTATTCTTATTTACTGAACGACCAAGATTTCACACCAGTAAATTGGAACTAAAGCAACACCATAAATATTGTGTGCTCCTATTTACACACAAAATATCAGAGGAGGAAAAGGAAATTCATACAAATAGCTCGTACACCTGATTTCTTACCACAGACTCACCAGGGCTTCATTTCCAAAAAGCTAGGATGATCATAAAATCCATCTTACAAACCTCCTTAATGAAACTAAGCGTGTACACTAACTAATTTCACAACCTATGTGCACAATTTTATCAAAATATATTTGGGGGAATGGTGAAAGTGCCACACACCTGATGAATCCCTTAAGAAGCACTGAGGTTGTTTTAGAGCACCTTGTATACACTTTCTCGTGTTTCTACTGTTGATTTGTCACCCACCTTTATAATCCCCTTTATGTCAAGAGTTGACTCCTTTCAATGTGCAGATTGCTGCGCGTATTCAGCTTCAAACTGATCAGCCAATTTCTCCCTTCATGTTCCAACTCCTGCCTTTTTCAGACCTACACTGGAGTATTTTCTTTTAGCAACCAAGACACGAACATGAAAATCACAAAATCATCTGTATGTTAATGAAGGTTTTTGTCAAGGGGGATTTTTTTAGATATGGTTAAGGTGTGTGTATATATGTTTGCATTATGTTTGTACACATACAGCTTTGTGTGGAGTTTATGGCACGTACTGTAGGGGCATTTTTATAATGTACCCAATATAAAAATCCCATGGTAAATAACTAGAGACAGTGGGCGGTGATGGTGTGTAGGGAGATTATTGTGTGTGGGTGGTGTAATGAAGAATGAATAGAACATAAAGTGATCAAGGGCACAGAGAGAGAGAGGGGGAAGGAGAGAGAGGGGATAAGAGAGCAACAGACAGAAAGAGAGATAAAGAGGGGTGATGGACATGTCTCATCCTCTCTCTGACAGTTTCATCAATAGCCTCAGGAAACACACACACACATACACGTACATCCCTCTCCTGTGTGTGATTGACAGCTAGCAGATGCTGGGTGAATGAAGTTGTCAGGCTGGCTGCTGATCAGCTGAGCGTCGCCGTAACAACAGCTGAAGGCTCAGCTTGACGCGTCGCTGCACTTGAAGGTGATCTCTTGTTTTGCCGTACTGTGTGTGTGTGTGTGTGTGTGTGTGTGTGTGTGTGTGTGTGTGTGTGTGTGAAAGTGCGTGTGTGCACTTGTGTGTAAGTGAGAGACATCCAGATTAAATAACGCAATATTACTTTGTGTAATTTTCTCTCCTAGATTATTATGACTGTGAAAGCTGTGCGAAACCAGATTTCAATTTAAAAATAGACTCATGTTTTCAACTTATATCACAAAGTTGAGCAGAAACATGGAGGAGGGTGGGAATTAGGAGTCCACACCATAAAAGAGGTATTAACTGTTTCTGTACATTTTCACATTCTGGCCTTTGTTTGCCTCAGCGGCATGGAGAGCGCCTTTATTTAGGACAGGCTTATATTAGATACAAGTCTTTATTTCTCTTGTATTTCCCAATTAATGCTTAATCTTTACTTGTTGTCTTGATAAATTCAGCACCAAGTCCACTTCCACAACATTAAGGTCCACAAGGTTTGACCTAACATTACCCGCAGGTGGTACAATGTCCTCTTACAAGGCTGATGATGATCGTGAACATTTCAGGTGGTTTCCTCTGCTGGTCTTGGTCTGCCATGGCTCACTGTTAATGTTATCAATAACACCGATAGATAGACAAGACAAATGTCTAATCTCTGTGTTAATCTGCAATCTCAAAACTTTATCAACACACATTTTTCACATGGATTTAAACATTTTCAATTTGCACGGGTATGTCCTAACTGCACTGCACACATCTGGGGTGAATGCAGACTTGTGTTGTAAAGAAGTGCTTTGAGTGGTGTGTGTTCATGTCACTCATATTTTTGCATTAACTAGAGAAATAAGAAATTACTCTACCTCTGAAATTCACTTTATGTTCAGTCTGAAGACACCTGTACAGCTTGAACTATTAACTTGGACCTGCTTGCAGTGTGGATGTCAGTCGACTGTGAGGCTGCTGAGTTTTTATTGAACTAACTACACTGCATGAAAAGTCACATTTCTGTCAATTTCCGTCACTGTAAATTACCGTGGAAGTTCTCTCTCAGCCCCTGTGACCATGAGGTGACTGTATGATTACATTTTCCTTAACTTCTGGCATTGTGCAATACATATTTTAAGTAATTAACTTAACTTACATTCATTTTGTACACCTGCAATTGGCACACTTGCATTCAGGTGCTTATGAGGTATCCATTCTTAAGAGTTCAACTTGCTTGAAGATGGTCTAAAATTGCCAATTGGCCCTTGATATCTGACCCAACACAGGTAACCTTCAATAATCCACTCACTGCCATGCTTCTTGTAAAGTGATTATTGAGATAAAGCAGGGGTGGGGAACTTTTTTCCTATCAAGGGCCATTTCAATTTTTATAACATCCTTCGAGAGCCATACTAAATTATTGAAGACATATATTACACTAACCTCGATTGTGATGGCTGAAACTGCTTCTCTTTGGCAAGGTGTCATGGTAGTGCTGGTGAAGGCTGTCCAAATCAAGATGCAAACTTCAGCATGTGTCCTCACTCCTTTACAAATTTGTCTTCTGAATGAGTTTGCAGCTTTTTAGCTATTGTCTCACTTGCCGCAAAACTTACCTGCATAACATTTCCTCCGTCAGAATGGGATTTTGTGAAAGCGGCTCATTGGGTGCTCATTTGTCCTTGCAATGTATCCAGTCCAGAATATTTTGGGCTGTTCTGAGAACTGAGCTCTCCCAACAAAATAATAAATGTTTGTCCACTACTTGCGGAAAATGTGACATTCTGCATCTACTTTTCTTTCCTTGACAGTCACCAAGATGCATTGACATGACATCAGCGTGACTGCTATGTGTGTGTTGCGTTCATGGACCACCCAGAAGGATGTTTCATGTTATTTTCTTTTATCGCAGAAGAACAGTAATTGCTGTCTAGAGATTTTTTTTTTTATTATGTTTGAGCTGCCTTTTTTCTATTTATGAGATGCCGTGCAGGATGGATGAAATGGTCTCGGGCGCCACATATGGCCCAGAACCCGGATGGTCCCTATTCCTGAGATTGAGCCTATTTTATACTTAATTGCTCTTGCTTTTTCTTCTTTTCTTATGTCCTTTGCCTCTTGTCAATCCAGTTGCTCTGATGTCACTTTTTCACTACTACTGCCTTTTTCCTTCCTTGCCTTACTTTAGTGCCACCTCCCTGCCCCCTTTCTTTATTCCCATGTTTCCATGAAATCCTATTTTCATTGTTTCTAATTTTATTTTCCTGCTCATTTATGCTAATTTTGTTCCTTCCTTCCTTCCCTCTCCTTTAATTGACTACTCCTATACTTGCTTTCTTACTTGTCTATCCTTTTTTTCATTAGGCATTGACCCCCTTCCTTGTTTGTTGATCATCATCCTTCTTCCATCCACATTTATTCCGTGGCTTATAACAGCAGCTCCTCACCACATTGTCCCCTACCTCTTCTCCCTATTTGTGTTGTCTTTTCAGACTACTTTGTTCCCTTATCCATTCCTTTCTCCCCTGTCCTTTTCACCCATACCTCTTAGATCCCACCCTGTGCCTCTAAGTGGGCTTTGAAGAGTTAACATTGAAATGTGATATCCCACTCTGTTGCCTCCAGATATCTATTAAAAGGGCACAGCTCTCTACCACAGCTTAGACACCAGATGTTGCTTGCATCTCCACTCATTGCAGATGTAATGGGCCTGAGTGCTGCAGTTTGTGACTTCGCTGGCATACATCCTGTGCAATGCAGCACTGGAGGAAAACAAGTGAGAGACATACTGTGACAGGGCGAGAGAGAGAGAGAGAGAGAGAGAGAGAGAGAGAGAGAGAGAGAGAGAGAGAGAGAGAGGAGAGAGGGATGTGTAATTGTCCTCCATTACCACCAACTCTTTTATTTCCCCCAGCAGCAGAGAAAAGTCTTGTGTGGAAAAAAATGACAGCTATCAAAGTAAAGATGGGCGTTCTGTTTCACAGTGAAGATTCACTAGTGTCACTGTTTGCCTGTCTGTGTGCGTGTTTGTGAGTATATTCTGGGATGTTAGTGTATGCGTGGGAGTGGGTGTGTGTGGGCGTGCATGCGGCCATTTTTTTTTTTAGGTTTTGTTAAGAGCTCATGGCTGCAAACACTGATATTGAAATTCTTAGATTGACACTGAAAAAAAATGCAAGAAATATAGTTCATGCTTGTGTGGCAGCTGATTGTGTGCCGTCATCAAGTTTCAGTTCCAAAACCATCCAATGTCTGCAAATCTACAATTTGTCCAGATTTGATTTATTTCTTTGAAGAAAATTCTCTGAAACATCTGTGACAGATCTAGAACAACAGAACAAAGATGCATTTAATAATGTAATCCAGTATCTCGCCAAAGTGTATAAAAACCCGCCAGTTCAATAGAGGATTGTGTGTCAGCATCATATTCTGCCTCACTTTCAGGTGTGAAAAGTAAATGTGTGTATGTACTGTAGGTGTATCAAGAGACCAGGGTTTGTTTCCTGTGTGGAGCTGAACGTAAACGGACATTTTAACTTAGGCATAGAAGTTAAAATGTAGCAAAGGTGAACTTATGTTATTTATGTAATGGAATTGTTTTTTTTTTGTTGTTGTTTTTTATAACCAAATGATTTTACTTTCTAAATGTTATCAAACTATGACCATCATCTAAAATGTTTCTCTGCAAACTTTATTTTGAAATCTGAAACTGACATTACACATTTATTATTGCTAACTTGACCATGGAACGTCATTGTGTTCTTATCACACCTCGGTGAGGCAAAACGGGATACTGACACTGTGGACCAACAGGTCTGTTACATGCTTTACCATTACATCGAGTTGGGTAACGCATACATGAGTGGCGGCTTTGAGAGCTGAGCACACAGCAACTTAGGAAAACACATGCCAGTGAAAACTGGGACATGCTAGTTGTTGCCATAGTTTCTGACTCATTAAGTTATTGAGGTGGTGCTGACAAAATTAAGTAAACTGTAAGTTGAATGTTGTGTGGAACAAATTGGTCCCAGTCATGTCTCATGCCAGGTCCAAGTGTGTTCACTTTTTAAAGTCCCCTTGAAACAATGTTGTTTGTGTTGCTTTCTGTGCAGCATTTTTGGATTTGGTTGTGTTTTCTGTATTTGTTGCACCTTTCTTTGTTTGGTTGTCTTTTTTGACTTTGCTGCATGTTTTCTGAATTGCTTATTTATAATTGCCCATACCGAGACGAAAAAGGCACCAAATGTCAAGATCATTTATTCTTGAATGATAATGGTAGAATGGACTGTATTTATCACTAAAAGCACTTTTACAACACAGGTCTGTGTGAGTGTGGGGTAAGCAGGGTCTGTGAGTGTGACTGGCCAGCTGGCTAGCTAAGTCTGCAGGCAGTCATGGAGCTTCTGAACTCTGAGAACATTGGAGCACTTTTTCAATTTGTAATCATTTTTTGGAAAATGCCAGTATTAGGAATTTACTCTGCTGATTTCTCACCTCAGAAAATGTCAGAAGTGACCAAATGATGAAATAGCATACGGAAATTGTGAAAAACTTCTCAGTGTTCAACACTTTTTCTGTTATTTGCACACTGCATACTGCATGCTGCATTTTAGCCAAAACAGTATGTAGCCATAGTAGTCGTAGGTGGTTTTGAATACAGTTGGATGGACTGATGAGAGGGCGGCACGGTGACGCAGCAGGTAGTGCACGTGCCTCACAGCAAGAAGGTGGCCGGTTCGATCCCTGGGTCAGGCAGGGCCTTTCTGTGTGAAGTTTGCATGTTCTTCCCGTGCACTCCGGCTTCCTCCCACAGACCAAAAACATGCTCATTAGGTTAATTGGTGACTCTAAATTGTCCTTAGGTGTGAGTGTGAATGGTTGTATGTCCGTATATGTTGCCCTGCGATCGGCTGGCGACCGGTCCAGGGTGTACCCTGCCTCTTGCCCGTTGACAGCTGGGATAGGCTCCAGCCCCCCACATCCCAGAATAGGAATAGTCGGGTATAGACAATGGAGGGATGGATGGACTGATGAGAGGTGTGTGGATGGATGGGGAGGTCAGGTGGTGAGGAAAGGAACCAAAGTCTAAGGACATCTTTTGCAAGGAAGGAAAAAAGGCACTGAAAGGGCTGGCAAAAACAAATGTGGCTGGAGAGGAGGGACAGGGAGACAGACTGTGACAAGTTTACTGACTACATTGCTGTTCAGATGCTGCAACAACCCAATTTCCCCTCTGGGGATCAATAAAGGCTTAACTCACATTAAAGGAAGACCTCTCTCGCTCAGAGAAAATTGTGTTTTTTGTTACATCCACCTGTCATTTTTTCAGACCTGGAAGGTAACTAAGGACATTACCTAACATATAATAAGTTAATATTTTTACCATTATTCTCCTAACAAATTTTGTGGACACTGGAGGGACTGAAATACTCAGAAATCATGAGGCTGCTATCCAAGATCCTGATTAAAGGCCAGACCATGAGACTCACACTGTTGATGGCCTATGTTGACCTATGACATTCCTGTCTCTACAGTCTGTCCCTTTTCCTACAATATTTCCCACTGTAACTCATCAAATAAAAGCAAAAACACCAAAATCAGCAGTTGAGGAAGCAGGTTTTAACTGATGTTGCTGAGGGACATATCTTCACCCAATGAAGAATATTCATATTTCATATATATTTATATTTAAATATTTTCAGATATATTTATATGTATTCATCTATTTCATATATTCACATTCATATTTAGATATGAATGCTACAAACCTTATCCAAACATCCAGAACTCCATTCTCTGTACAAAGTCTGTTTCAAAGGAAGAGGTTAAAAGTATTGTAGCTGAAGCCTAAGCAACAGCACTTTGCACCTCCATCTGTTTGTTATGCACAACCTTAACCCCAGCAGACGACGAATATGTCTCTTCATCCTGGTTGGTGTTATTCTGCTTCACATTTGATCTTGGAGGATGTGGTCACAGACAATCAAAATCATAATTATGGATACAGTGCAGCTAGGGGGACATTTTAAAAATGGTTCAGAGGTGACCAGCGTTCATCTATTTATTTTTATAGGGTTTTCAGCATGAGTAACAACTTGATTTATTTCCCTCTGCTTTTAAGGGTGCAAGACCCAGACATTCAGAAATGAAGTGGAACACTGCTAAGAATTTCAAATGCACTTTTAATACATCCCCCTCATATTGACGTTTAGGTGGGAATCCGTCTTTTTTATTTCTGTCATTTCTAGCGCTGCAGCCATTGGTATACTTGTGAGTGCGTGTGTGTGTGTGTGTGTGTGTGTGTGTGTGTGGCAACATTTATTTCCCCTCATCGTCTGTTGAGAGTGAGAGGGGAGGTGTGGGGAGGGTGGAAGTGTAATGGTAATCATTTTTTTTTTGTGACTGCGCCCAGGGTCTGAAGTGGCTGTTGCAGAGGACTTTTAGATTGATCTTGCAACATGCACACACACACACACACACACACACACACACACACACACACACACACACACACACACACACACACACACACACAAGCCCTGAAGAAGATATGCTATATGGATCGCATCCATCCCCCTCTGCTTGCCCTCCCTCCATGCCGCCATTTGATTAATGATCCAAATATGTGAATAAAAATATCAAAACAACTCGTCAAACCCAGGGGTTCCAGAGACGAAACAGCTTAAGGATGAAACTACAGACTAACGAGGAGAACTTTTTATGTTTTATATTTAAGCAAACATGACTATTTTTGTGCTTTTTTAATTTCCATCTTAGACTACCTTGTTGATTTTTCTTCCCAAATGTGTGGACACAGGATCACAGGAAATGAGTCGGCACATGGTATCAGATAATATGAGATGGGAGAAAATACATTTAAAAGAAATATTATAAAAAATAATGAATTTGTGTGAGTGCTTGTGTTTTCCATTTTGTGCTATTAAAACTATACTGGTATGATACAGTATGATGGTATAATTTTTGAATGTGTATGTGTGTCTTTGAGGTGTGAGAATGCATGCACATATGTATATGTGAGGCACCCTGGTGAGCATTGTGGATGCTTAATTCACAGTGGTGGCACAATCAGGCCCCTTCTAACACAGCAGACCACTAATTGACATTTTCATTAACAGCAAATTTATGTTCCTATTTCTGTCTGCGATAATGACCATTTCACAAGCAGTGCTATGGGCTCTGCTAATGGACATGGAATAAAGGCGGAAACTTGTTTAATTATGATGGGAAATAAGAGGCCATATACTGTATGCTCTGGCTCCTCAACAGCATCAGAGAGAAGGAGGTGGAGCAGGGTTGGTGATGGCTGGAGGTGCCAGATGACTGAGGCACATGGAAACATTGAAAAGACTGAAAAGAGATCACACATCACAATTGAACTGAATGAATTCCTGAATTGAACTGCCAACTAAACAGAGTATAGGCTATCAAAAAAAAAAAAAAAAAAAATGAAATCACTGTATCGCCTCATATATTTTTACCACAGAGTGTATTGCGACTGAATGTTCAGTAACAGGAGCAGGGACTGGCTACAGGAGCAGCAGGGATTCTCCCTGGTGGGCTGGTCAACCAGTGGTCAGTCCAGCACAACCAAAACATGTTGGAATAAGTACATCAGATCAGAAAATACTAAAAACTCCATGAGTTGGTTGCAGCACCCCAAGCAGAGCGTGTTGCCATAAGTATGCAGTGTCTTCCAACCTCAACTCCAGTCCAAAATGCTGTGTTCTTTTCTGCAACCAGGAGTAACACAAGCCCTCCCTTATCACTGCTCCATTTGGATGCAGGGAGGAGTCTCGAGGTTGCAAGTGAATGATCCTGTACATAATAATAATAATAATAATAATAATAATGCTAATAATAATAATAATAATAATAATAATGTTAAACATGACATCATAAAGTAAAAAGTGTCTGTCAAAACTTGTTTTAAATATCCATAAAAAGAAGAGCATGTGTTGAATAAGTGAGGGAAACAACGAAGAGAAACATCACTTTATGAAAACAAGGAAGGATGAGAAGGAAGACAGGATGAGAGAAATATGAAGTGAGAATTAGGATAGAAACAAAATTAAGCTCTACAAATGACTGTAGTTATGATTGTTGCTACCTTATACTGCATACATCTACACTGGTAGATTTGAATTCAATAATGAGTCACCTTAAAGGGAGAAAGTCACTTCAAAACCATCCATCACATTAGATTGAACAGTTTACTCCTTCCAGATCACACAGTGAAAGGTATGATTACACCTTCACTGATCTCAGTGTGCCAGAACTAGAATGCAGTTCTTGCATTTCAATGGTTGGCAAAGGCTGCAGTGCTCATAATGACCTCCTCAGTCCACTCCAGTGACCTCAAGCAGGAGATTTGTATTTTTTTTTATTTTTTTTTTATAAAATCCATATCCATAGCTGCTGTCAGGTACTTTGGATTTGATCTATAAAACATGAAACATAGTGAAAAGCTGTATGAGACAGGGATTCTTACTTGATTGCTCTGCCTTGTTGATGTGAGATGTGATGAAGTCACACACCTGGAGCAGTATATGTCAGCCAGGTGTCTGCTAGTACAGAAAGTGTTTCATACTCCAAGTCTGTGTGTCTGGAATGAATGTCAGCATTGTGGTGAAACAAATAAAGAGCACCATCTCTTGAGGCCCACAACCAGGAAAGCTACAGTTGTCACTGCCAACATTCCTTGTGTAGTGAGGAGGAAAGACCCATGACGCAGCTCCATTTGCTGATGAAGGCCACGGGATTGGTTGAAAGGTCTGAAAGTGGACATTTGAACTTTAATTATTTTGTTACACAAAACTTGGGTATGATTTGCATAGGTTTGGCCCAAATTATATTTTATTGATTTTGCCAAATTATGATTTCAGTATGTAATCAGAAACATCCTGTATGTACGTCTCCAGGCCCCACAAACAATAATGATCAGAAAATACATTTTCAGCTGTTTCAAATGCTGTTGACTTAGTGTTTTTCAATCACTTTCAAGGTCACTGTCATCCTTTTGGATTTGGTACAGTCTGTAACACTGTTTGGGTACATGACCATCTAAATAAAACACCTCAGTGCTTCAGTAACAGTTCTGCCTTCAACCAGGAGTTAGCCTGAGGCAGGTAAGGGAACACACACACCACAGTCATGTGGGCCCAGGGAGACTGCATTAATTTGAATGATCAGTTTCTGACAACATGACAGCATTGATTTTTTCCAAATTTCACTGACAATTTGGGTCTGTGAATGTGTATTGAAGAAGCAGTTTTCTGACATGTGTCACTTAAACTTCAGACTCCAAGCAATGAGGGATAACCATCAACATTTTGGATGAACTCGTGCTTTTTTTAAATCTCCAAATAAAGGGCTTTAGACATTCTGCTTCACCTGACTCTCTTGATGTGTTCCCTCATTTCAGCAATTTCATAAAAGAATACAATACTACCAAATCCAACAGACATGGTGATCGAACTACAAAATATGGTTCTTCTTTAATAAACCGTCCTTATCTGTTCGAATTAAAATGATGACTGGCTTCCTGTATGTCAGGAGCGGTCCTATTATATTGCAGAGGCTGATGTCATAGAAACACACAAATATGTATAACTTACATTTTAGACCTGGCAAGAATAACAGGCTGCCTCTTTTGTTCTCACACACTTAGATTACCTCACGCTGACCTCTCCTGACCCCCACTGGTGGACAGGAAATGACAGAGGAAGCAGTTGAAAGCTTTGGGCGGGAGCTGCGAGGCATGAAGTGATGGCAGGGCTCTGTGTCTTTGAATATGAGTGATCTGCTGTCTAATTCTCTCTGAGGGAAACACATGGCTGGGTCCACAGCTCTGGGCTGTGTGTCAAAAAAACTGTAATGTAACACGGGATGGACAAAACTTTTCAATGATGTTTGTATTGACAGCATGAAAATGTGCATGTGCGGGACTGTGTTCATGCATGTTATACTGATGGCATGTGTTTGTCTCTTTGTGCACGTTTGTATTGACATATATTTCCTTTCTTGCTGATGAGTGCAGTTTATGTGTGTGTGTGTGTGTGTGTGTGTGTGTGTGTGTGTGTGTGTGTGTGTGTGTGTGTGTGTGTGTGTGTTTATATGTGTGTGTGTGTGTGTGGACAGCAGACAGGGCTTAAGTCCCACCTCAAACGACAGTAATGGAGACATCAGCAGGATAACAGAGCCGGTAGCACTGACAGTCATCCACTCAGACAGTCGAAACACCACATCCTATAGTGGGGCTCCACACACACACACACACACACACGCACACACACACGCACACACACACGCACACACACACACACACACACACACACACACACACACACACACACACACACACACACACACACACACACACACACACACACACAAGCAGAGCCTGACATGCACATAGGCAGTGCATTAGATGAGCATCATCCCCATTCATGGTGGAGATAGTTCCATTTGGAGGACCACTCAGCCTTTTGATGGTCTTATCTGCAAAGAGAAGCTATCTGCGAAATGCTTGACTGGAAATCTAAAAGCAAAATTTGATAATAAAAATAATGACAATAAAGTTAAAAAGTTGGAGCTGCTGGTTCCAGACTTGTTTTTCTTTGAATGATATTCTCATTGTACAAAGTCATGAGTTTTACAATCCCATCAGTTTAGGTTATGACCATACGTTTCAAAGCAACAATAAGTGATTTCCTGGCAACTTGCTGGCAGTGGAACAAGCTGTAAACACATTTAGTGCATGTACATACACTCAAGTAACTCGGTTGCAGTCAGCTTTCTCCAGTAAGCTGATTTCTTAAATGCCATATAAACAAGAGAGCTAGTTTCCCCAAAGCCCTAAAGAACACTGATTTTTTTGCCACGTATATGGGAAAATAGGTTTCTAATGAGCTGCAAGTATGCATGTGCATTGCACACAGGTGACTTTTGCAGAAAGAGCTACAGTATTTGAGATTTCAATTCAATTCAATATTCCTTTATTAGTCCCGCAAGGGGAAATTCCAGGTTTAGGGGTTTGAGAGCGAGCGGCGGTGACTTTAAAATGTGACAGCAAGGAAGAAGAGTGTTTAATCTTTGATCCCACTGATAGATTTTAAAACTTATTTAGCTTTTGAAGTAAATTAAAAGTCTTTCTGAAGATGAGGGGCGCTCGCCCAGTTTCTCCCAGAAAATCCACCAATACATGTTTTGCATCAATTTAATCATTTACCATCACTCTGTGTTTTATGATATACAACAGCACACAAGCACTGACTGACAGGACTTTAAGTTGAGACTCTCGTTTAATTACTGTTAGCTCACATGCTGTATGTAGCCTACAGCGTTTCGTCAGATATTTATTTATTCATCCACACAGTTGGCCAGCATGAAAGTGAAATATATGGAGAGATTGCTGGTTTTTAATGTGGTTTTATGAGGGGTTTTTAAAACTTATGTTGCCCTGATCGCATCCTGGAAGGAACTTATCTGGTCTGAGAAGAATCTTCTCAACCTGAAATTGGCTTTTCAGTGTTTCTGACTATTGAATTGATGTTGTACATACGGAAATTGTGACTGAGATGATACATTCATTACAGTGATTTTAGAAGGCATTCCGGCGCGTTGAACCTGTGCACTGCTGCAGACGTTATGTTTATCAGCCTGGTGCTGAGTGAAATGTTACCAGATCCAACTTCATAAGAAAGTGACCAGGGTGCTGAATAAAGACATGAGAGGGTGCAAGACTCTGTTCATTCCATGTGACAGAGTGGCTGGATGAAAGGTGAGATAATTGATGTGTGATGCATCCTTGTATTTCAAATAATTTCCTCCAACTTAAGAGAAAGAAGAAAAGAATAGAAACTAAGACAAAGTAAAGTCTAGATAAGTTGAACATTTGATTATTTGTTTGACTTAATTTATCATTATACACATTTTTTTTTCCTCCCCTCAGTTTGGTGTCCTGGATAGCTTTAATCCATGTGATACACATGAGCCTCAGCCACTGTTGCTAAGGAGCTCCGTGGAAATCAGAGCAGTAACAAAGGCTAATCTTTAGACTCCTCTGCTGTTTGGGGGTCATGCAACATAACTTTGGTGATCATCAGTTGGTCAAAGTCTTCACTTATACAATGAGTACTGTATGGCCTGGCACAACATTTGGTACAGATATTCATTGTTCTATAAGGATTAATCCTTAAAGACATTTCCCCTAGACTAGAGCCACCATGAGGTAATATGTTTGGTTGTACAAAGAAATATCTCACTATTAACTCACTATCAGACCGATTGGCATGAAATATCCTGAGATATAGTAATAAGAATTAAACCTTATTTTGAGGTTATTTCACCGCATTTGAGGAGTTGCTGGTTCTCTTGTCTCAGCTCTAATGGGAAAACAGATATTGGAAATTAGTCTGATTCCAGAGACAAGGACAAAAAATGTTCCTCTCTTTACTACTGTCATGTCTCACTACACAAGAATGAGCTGGTTTCATGCCATGCACCTTATTCATGTATCCACAATTATCCATAAATTAATAAAACCTGACTGGTTATTATATGAGAAAGAGGGAGAGCGAGGGGAGAGAGAGATGCAGAGGGGGAATATGAAGGGTTGTACTGTGAACAATCTCTGGATAATTAACAGGAAGATAAACAAAACATAAATTTGGATATTGCATTTATTTGGACTACCACTCAAATATGCGTGAAACATGTTATTTTAATTAAAAGATAAATCTATGTGACATGCTGCTTCCCAGTTAATTATTCAGTGCTGTACAATAAAAACAAAACCCATTAAATATGCCACGCACCCTATTTCTCCATTAACAGTAAAAAGCGCTCATCCTGGGGACAACATTTCAAATGCAGCTGCTGGTTTGGCTTTCCCCCCCTTTTTTTGTCCTTTCAGATTTTTTCCATTTCCCTCATTTTGCATTTACATTGCTCCTCAGATATTACAATTGCAAAACATTTGATGTGAGCAGTCATTACTTTTGAAATGTATGTAGGCCTAAGGTATCCATTACAAATGGAACTCTTTCAACAGCAGCTCTGCACAACAAATTTTAATTCTTACATTTTCTTTGGTGACTCTCTTAACAGACCTCTGTGTGTTCTATAGCTACATCAGATGTATTAAGACAATGATGAAAAAAAGAAATCAGTCAGACATCATCAATTTTTCAAGTGCAGATTTTGAATATCATTTAAATACAGGGAAAACGAATATAGAATGCATTTCATTGTAAATGTAGGTCTCTCAGCCACCTTGTGATTTTTGTTGACAAATTCTGGAAGCCACGGGTTATTCTGTATAGATGAATTAGAAATCTTGAGTTTGTAAATATGTTGGAATAAAGCAAATGTGATGTAGAATGCCCCTCATGTGTCAGGTCTGTGCATTTTGGGCCTGCGAGACCGCCAAATCAGATCAGCAGATCAGGACCATACTCTTTAATCTTTAAGACCCAACAAATTCTCTCATGGACAAGCACGTGGTGACAGTGGTGAGGAAGAACTTCATTTTAACAGGCAGACACTGCAAGCTGAACCAGGGTCTGCCTGGCCGGCCATCTGCCTCGAGTGGTTCGTTATACGGCTAATGAACTAGAAAAGTTCTTCCTGAGAGTTTGGCTGCTTCTTGCTCCAGTGTTTTTCAGCATCACCAGCAGCATGACTCCAGGGATGGTCATGTTGGTCTGTTTGCTGGTTTGTCTGCTAAAGACATTCATGGTCGCCAGAGGAAACCTACAGATGTGTTGATCCCCTCACTTTTTCTGTAGCATCACCATCAGGTTGACATTTGTGGTTGTCTCAACAAATATCGGATGGATTGCAAAGACATTTGGAGGAGGCATTTATGTCCCCCTCAGGATGAATAGCAACATCTTCCCTGACTTTTGATCTGGCACCATCACGAGCTCAACAAAGCTAACAGGGCTGTAGACGTGTTTGTAGCGCCACCTCTCCCCTGTGTATTTGGATCCTACAGGGTGTTTACATATACAGGATACCCCCCAGGTGGGGATTATCACTTTGATTTGGGTGAAACATTTCAGTATTTGGTGCCAGAAGTCTTTTCATAGTTACAATGATTCATCTTCTTCATAAGAATGACCAACCTGAATGGTGTGAAGGGAAACCGATGCAAAGACAGTGTTTGTCAGAGGTTTTATTGCAGAAAAAAAAAAAAAAAAAAACCACTGGATCAATCTTACTGCTTCAAAGTACACCAGAATGTCCAGACCGCAGTAAACAGTCCATGTTGGATACACCTCTTTAATGAATGATTTTGTCTTCTGTCAAACAGATGTGCAGTAATAAATAATGATCAAGGATATTTCTCTTTTAAATACAAAGTTATCTACTGTTAATATAAGATTATAGTTTGCAACAAAACCACTCTCCTCATTTTCTCTCCCAGTGGCTATAGAAATCTTTTTCATTAAGGAATGTGGAGAGTATTTGGACTAGGATTGCATACTACAGAATCTATTGCAGGCTGAAATAAATGGGCATGGTTTATTTCTTTTTTTTCTTCTTCTTCTAGCACCAGTGTTTATAATTGAACAAACTGCATGTGCTACTTCAATAGGCAGCTTGACGGAGATCAAACAGCATGGGGACAATAGAATGGATTATTTTGGGATTACAGCAGGGGGGAAAATGGCGTATCATTCTCAGGGATGGACAAAGAGTACAAGTCACAGAGGAATCACAACAAATGCCATTCTCCAGTGTCGAAACAAAAAAATATTGCCTCATCTGAGCAAGATGATGAAACCATACTGATTCACATGCGTTGGCTTTAGAAGCCAGGATACTGGTGCCAAAAAAAGTATACTTTTTCAAACAACTTTTTTTTTCTGTTGACTTTTTGTTAATATACGTAAATGTTCAGCACGCTCACAAATGTATACACACGTTCAGAAAAGCAAGCTACAGCCAACAAGAACACAGTAGTGCATTGAAACCTAAAGCTTATACTACATTAAGTTATGTGCATCTCAGTGGGAAAAGACCCTACACACTCAGTTACGAGGCAGTGAGTATGACTGACCTGTTGGCTACAAAAAGAGAATGAAAAAACATTTTAAAAAAAGTGAATAAAATACAGTTTGTCATGTACTGTAAATACTAGTTTTCTGTAGGGCCAAAAAGTTCAAATTGTAGTGTCACAATTTAAACCACGAATACAGCAGTCTTCTTTCTTTTTCCTCCATATCTCTCTCTCTCTCTGCTCTCTCTCTTTCTCTCTGCTTTCTCCTCCATCTCTCCATGTGTGCAGGCAGATTGTATTTCTAACCTTGTTGTTGTTGTGTATGTTTACGTGTACGTGAGCATTGTGTTGGATTGTAAACTCCTTTCGGCAGAGCTGAGGCCCTGGGGTTTTCCAGGGTTTAGCCTTCCCCACTGCTGCGTGTCTGTTTGTGTGGCAAGATATTGACTTTCTTAAAGTCTGGATCATTTCTCTTTATCAGAAAAACATTAACAACCCCCAGTCCCCAACCCCCTACCACCAATACCAACAGAACACCAAGTGCCACACTTCCTTATTATTCTCGCCCAGCAGTAACCAACAGCTGTCGGCACAACGAAGCATGACAGCTGATACTTTTTTCTGCCCTGAAATGCAGCCTGATTTCACAAGATCGAAATATTCCGTTTTTAATGTTTTATGTTGCTTTCTTCCTCCTCAGGAATAAAACCCATATAGATAAGAGATAAAACATGGCTTACACCACAGAAAGAATGCCTCCTTTGAAAATAATAAACAATGTGTTGTTTTTTATAGAAAACGTAGCATAATCAGGATATAAAGCAGGGTTCAAATGAATGATTATCTAATTTGTCATCATACCCCACCCTTTGGTGGCACAGCAGGTAGTGCGCGTGCCTCACAGCAAGAAGGTTGCTGGTTCGATCCCTGGGCGGGGCCTTTCTGTGCGAAGTTTGCTTGTTCTTCCCGTGCATGCGTGGGTTCTCTCCGCTTCCTCCCGCAGACCAAAAACATGCTCATTAGTTAATTGGTGACTCTAAATTGCTCCTAGGTGTGAGTGTGAATGGTTGTCTGTCTTGTGTGTTGCCCTGCGATCGACTGGTGACCGGTCCAGGGTGTACCCCGCCTCTCACCCGCTGACAGCTGGGATGGGCTCCAGCCCCCTGCAACCCCGAAAGGGATAAGTGGTATAGAAAATGGATGGACCCCACCCTTTATAGCAACTTTAAAAGAGCTTATCAGAGGAGGAGAGTTGATGTTGAGTTGATTCCAGACTGTCAAACTCTTCACGTGAGGAGAAGTTTTAGCGGGATGTCACACACCTTTTCATATGTACAGAATGCAGCTGGTTATATCTGATCTTTCCTTCTGAAGCACATGTAAAATTGCTCCCAGTTTGGTCCAGATCCTTGCCAAAATACCAAACTGTTAATGAAATAGTAGTTTTCAGACAAATCAGAGGAAGAAGGCGATAAAGCAAGAGGGAAGCCAGATGAAGTGATCTAAAGTCACAAACTAGATTTTTGACCAGAAATAATTCTTTTATCAGAAAAATGATCTGTGTAAATGCAGAACAATTACTGTTGGGAGGAAGGAGGAGGCTTCTGAATGCACATCACCACCACAGCCACCCCAGAACAAAGCACATATTTTCCCAGTGTGAGGAGCACTGTATGTGTGTGTGTGTGTGTGTGTGTGTGTGTGTGTGTGTGTGTGTGTGTGTGTGTGTGTGTGTGTGTGTGTGTGCATTGAAGGGTCAGTAGCAATGGTGGCGTGTGTGTCTGTGTGTCACCCTGTCATGTATCTGTCATCATAAAGCTAAAACACAATCAGTTAAAACTCTCCATCACTCTCTGACATGGAGCCTGTAAGGTGACCTCCAGATGTCCAATTGCCAAACCAGAGCAAAACAAGCCTTAACATCAGCTAATGGATGCTTTAAATATGCCAATTGATTTGTGTTGTATTTTCCAGGCCATTCTAATGGATTGGGCCTGTATTAGAGAGAGAGAGTGGAAGGAAGGATGGAGGAGAGAAGGAGGTGACTTGAGGGGCTCCGGCCAGCTGATGGGACTCAACTTGACCCCCTGGTGTACCGTCCAGAGTCAGGTTACCACTGTGGGACTCTGAGTGTGTGTTTGTGTGTGTGTGTTGTTGAATTGATTTCCTCTGCGATGACAGCTCCAGTCAGGCTGGCACCAATGCCCCCCCCCCCCCCCCCCCTATCCCTGACACACACGCCACCATCGCCGCTACTGACCCTACAACACACACACATATACACAGTGCTCATCACTCGCACTGGGAAAATGGCAGCCGGCGGTGTTATGTTCAGGGGTGGCTGTGGTGGTGCTGTGCATTCAGAGGCCTCCTCCATCCTCCCTACAATAACTGTTCTACAGTACTAAATCGTTTATACAGATCATTTTTCTGATAAAAGCATTATTTTGGGAGAAAAGTCTCCTTAATGATTTTGGATTACTTCATCTGGCTTCTCTCTTCTTATACCCTCCTCTCTCCTTGATTTGTCTGAAAACTACCATTTCATTAATGGTTGGTCGTCAGCCTCTCCATTCCTACACACAATCCACCGTGCTCGGTTACAAAAAAAAAAAGAAAAAATCTGAATCACTGCATCACAAATACATAGGTTAGAATGTTTTCTTAGTAAATGTTCACAGACTTCTAATAACACATATAGAGTATGTTTACTTTGTGTTTCTAACATAAGAAGAGTCACAGCGCTGTCCTCCAGCACTTTCATCTCATTGTCTCGTTGTCCGGTCAGGGTCTTCAGCAAAGGTCTGTTGGAAATTCATCTTATAGCGACCAACACTCAAGTGCATCAAGGAGTGTTGGGCAGATGATCCAAATCTATGGCATTTCAGATAATGCAAACTCTCTCCAACCCATGATGGTTTCACTCCTGGTGATGAGACAAGGTGTCCCCTACAAACAATGCAACGTCCCCTATCATTGGCTGATGAGACAAAGCAATACCAACGACGTCATCTGGGTTCTTCTCTGAGACATCGGACTCTGGACGCGAGCGCTTGAAGCGTCGGTCAGGATACTGGCTGTTGTCAAAGGGCATGCGGTGCACACACAGCACGTGAGTCTTCAGGTTGCCCTTCTGGGAGGCACTGTAAGGGCAGTAACTGCACTTGAACGGTCTCTGGCCTGGAGAGAGGAACAGAACAAGAGAATGTTGTAACTATTTTAATCTAAACCACAGTCTCAGGCAAGGTTCTTAGGTAATGTGATTTGCTAGAGATTTACTATTACAAGTGAGTGAGGTGATGGTATAGTGAGTTATTTTTCCAATCAGAGGCTTCTCTCTCACCATTGGCAGTTCCTGCTAACATTGGAGAAAAAGTGTATGAACAGACAACAAACATCCTCTCACTCTAGAGCCATTGGGTCACTAGTTTGGGGGGCCAAAGTAAGAACATTTGACAAACACTGCTGCAAATATACAACTATGTTAAAAACTGCTGTGAGTAACAGGCAATGGTATCCAACCAATACTGACAATTTATTTTACTATTAGGATCAGTTGAAGTAACAGTTAACATGCCTTGTAAGAGATATTTTGATGTTCCAGCCATGGAGGGGAGGTGCATCAGGAGTCCCCACCCGGTTTTGGTTTGACTCTTTTAAACTTACAGTGGCAAGTTTTTCCACCAAAGAATTTAGTGTGTATCTTTTCAAATCTCTTCAAAAATTTGGAACCCACATTGTTTAGTTACATATTGCTAACTTGCAATCTTCTTCTTTGCTCCACTTTGTTGGTGCATTGCTTCTTTTCTAAGGCCTTTACTGCCACCTGTCGATCAGTGGCATGACACACAAACAGAGAAACAAAAGAGAATGCGCATCAAAGCATTGCTCCATGGTGTTACAGGTGTTCAACTCCGCACGAATTTTAAAGCTAAAATTTTTGACTTTTTATTATTATATCAGCAAATGAATCACATGTCATTGTAGGACCTGAAGAGATTTTTAAATACATGTGGTCCGTGGGGAAACCTCATCTTCAACAATGGGGAACAAATTATTGAATCTAATTCTCTCTAATTTATCAAACCTGTATGATTTTGGACTGTGGGGGAGGAACATGCAAACTCCTCATGAAAAGGCACCAGTCTGCTAATGAATCCAAACCTTCATACTATGACGCAGCCCTAGTCCTCCTTGCTGCCCTTCCTTCATATTAACAGTGTATGAAATGACTGATACTCAATAAAAAGCCTGGTATATTGGCCTGTAACCCTAGCTTGAACCTCCACCCTTCTGGTCACTACTCGACTTCTCTGGCCTTCAGGCTTCCTCTGGCCCTTATAAAGGCAACATGAAATATTAGCCTCAGAATCAGAGATTGGGTGAAGAGGGCAAAGTTGAAGACAAAGAGCAGAGGAAGAATGATTTTCTCATCTGCACTGCCTGAGCAGCCCAGCCAAGGTCCTTATTGAAACAAATATATCCTCAAAACATTACCCAACACTTAACACTCGCCTCATTTTGTGCAGTCAGAAGGCTCCCACAAATTCATCTGAACTAAACTTTTGCAGCTCCCTGAGTCGATATGCATCTTTTGAAGAGTGTGCATACATCTAGTCCCTTGAACACAATAGCAGAGCAGAACGAGGCAAGGTATTTTTCTCTATCTCCCCCCTTGCCACAGCTCCAGCACAGAATGTTCTCCCTAGATTGAATCTGATCATCACTGCAGCAAACACAATGGCCCTTAATAGCACCAGCCGTTTCTTTGAGGGATGCCGATTACACCGCCATCATAACCCACTTCACTTAGCTCACTCACTCACAGACAGACAGAGAGGACAAAACAAAATGGAGAGGGGGGGAGGAAGGACGAGGGAGGGGCAGAATGAAGAGAGTTTGAGCCCTCTCTGGTACTTTAGGTTATTAATAACAGTACATTTGCCGTTATCCTCGTTTTCTTTTTTTTCCCCTTTTTTTCTCTTTATCTCTTATTTAATTTGAAACGCTCTAAATCAAATTAACATATGGGGTTTAAAAGAGGCGTAAGGATAGGTGCAAGGAATATCAATAGGTAAAAGGCCAAGAATTAAAGAGCAAACAATCTTTTTGAAGCACTCACTGGCATACACATGGGGTTAGAGGGGATGAGTGCACAGTCTGCTAATATTAAACATAAAGACGGACACAGGCAGGCTAAAGTATACACACACACACACACACACACACACACACACACACACACACACACAGACATGATGCGAGGAAGCAATGAGGCAATGCAGGGTGCACGGAGGCAGCTACTTTGTGTTTGGCAATCTGACACAGGATTTGGAGCCTCTCCGGCTTTCTGATATTACATTGTTTGCTCTGGAGCCACACAAAGGGGATTGCTACAAGTTTGGAGGCTTTGGATGTTCCAGTTGTCTGAATTTCCAGATAAGCTAGTCGGCGGCACACAATGAAGGGTCCCTTTTATTCGTGTGCAGTTTAATTTCACACTCTCTTACATTACGTTAAGTCCGAGAGGCAGAATATCCCATCCCATTTTACACTTAGAGAGAGAGCGAGTTATGCCCCCAAACAACTCAACTCGTTTTTTCTTCTCTCCCTGCGTGCTTACTGTTCGTCTCCATGGACTTTAAAAATAAACACAAATCAAGCTCGGTTTTATCTCCGGGGAGATGTTTAGGTAAAAACGAGAGCGATTGTGGTTTGAATTGCATGGCTTTAAAAAAGTTTGGAAAGGATGTATAAACTCGAGTTAGGGTCGAAATTGAAATTGACTTCTGCTGAGCAACTTAGAGACACACACAGGCTATACTTGTTATGGATTCAAAAGAAAAAAAGGTTCTGTCTCTCCGACACTCTCTTCCACACACACGCAAAGCCACAGGCGTTAAGCAATCCACATGCCCAGCTACTGTGAATGGCCAAAGTTGCCATCATTAATCCATGTCCTCTGGTCTGTGCCAGTAACCAAAGCAGCCCACATGCTGAGTGTGGCCCAGCAGCACAAAATTAACCTCAGTTCTGTTAAATTAAACCCTTTCTTCCACTCTTTTCTTTCTTGCTTTGTCCATCTAAACTCTATCATACTTCTCCCTGTCACTTGGTCACATTAGTCAGAACTGGTGTAAAGCCGTAATGTGTTAGTAAAGATTAAAATGATTTTCTTATAATGAGTGCTAATGTGATTTATTGTTTCAATTCCATTTGTGGCAATCAAGATCTGATACCAAATTCTGTATTGCACAATAGTGATTCAACTTGCACCCACTTGTACCCGACGGGCACAAAAGAAGCCATGTATTTTATATGTAAAGAGGAGCTAAATAGCATTAGAATCAGAATTAAACAGGCAAAAACAAGATAAATTCAGACATTTGGCAACCTTGTCTCCTATGTTTGTATATTACTAATTTTAAAAAAAAAGGCTGAAAAAAAAATGACTGCATTTTTTTTAAATCAACATGAAGAGGAAACATTTTTAAGGAATCTTTCCCAACAATATCTGCTCTCAGCAACACAGCATGATTGGACATTTTCATAGGATGAGTCTTTGGCAATCACTCAGTGTAGTCTTGATCGGATATTGCTTTCTTTATCTTTATTAACTTTATTAACTATTAACCCCAATACTTCCTAACCTCAAGCAAATGCCTTTGTTGGCTTAGGATGTCAGCTTGGTCTCTGGCGCCCACCATCCACCCTAATTCCCTGTGATTGGTAGAAACACACTTGTTCACTCAAAAAAAATAAATTAATCAATTTAAAAGAAAAACATCAACAGATCAGGCATAATCTGGAAGGCAATTACATTTTAGAACATCTTTGACCAAACAAATGACTTCTATGTGTACAGAATTTTTAGAAAACAGGATTTAAAACAGGATGAAATGTGTAATTGTTGCCTGGCAGAAAAAGACATAATAAATACCTCCACATACATACAGGTGTCATTGAAATAATCACAGATGAGTAAATCAATTGTATGTACATTCTTTAATTACATACTTCACTAAACGTTGTCTTTCTTTCTATATCTATCTCCATCACCTTTGACCCCTTGCCTTCCTTTTTTCCTCCAGCATTCTAGTAATCCCATATCTTTGTCCACTCTCTGTTTTTCTTGTTATGGTCATAAAATATTGGATACGCCTTCATTTTTCTCTAATTAGTAATATTCGACCAGTTTACCAAGCTCACATCAGCAACACAATCAGTGCTGAGTGTTCTTTGGCCTCATCAGTTAAGTAGAATGCAGAGCAGGTCCTTCTAATTGAGGGGTTGACTTTTTTGTATTTGCTTGCTTTAATTTCAAACATCCCAATCACAAGCAAAATACATAGAGGTTGCAAACACGTCTCACAAGTTACTACACAGCCTTTTGGCAACGTGTCAACCCAAAAAGATGATGATGACAATCTACTAATGCACTCACTAATGATCTGAAGCTTGAGCTTCATCTCACCCCTTCATAAGCAAATAGAGTTTGGTGTCAGGTGTCATCACGGCATGTGAACTACTCATATATGGGTGGAGATTTTAACGCCTGTCTGTTCAGTGTTAGAGTTTGGCCAAGGATGTGCATGGCCACATAGATCCTTCTCTGGGCCAGCTGGCTCCACCATGACCCTCTGTTACAAACAAGAGTGTAGCAGTGCGAACCAAATGCAGGAGACAGCAGGCAGACAGAATCAAATGCTGACTATTTTGAAAATATTTTTTTTTTAAATGGAACACAGGAACTGATGAGATGACTCAACAAAGACTGAACTGAAAACTGGACTAAGATACAAACTAAAGGTGAAAGGAATTAGGTGAATGCTACAGGAGGTCAAGGAAGGAGGTGTTTGGTTGAGGTTGAGGAATGCAGTGGGAACAGGGCAGAACGAACCAGGCTGATGCAGGGCAGCTGTGGGGAGAAAGTGTGGAGAGAAAAGTAGGCTTTGGAGTAGCACAGGAGAGAAGCAAGAGGGACTCCATGGCAAGTGGCCTGGGAGCTAAAGGATGGAGGGATGCACAGGGGCAGAGCTGGAAACCTCAGGCAGTGGGCCCACGGGCATGATTGAGGCGAAGCTGAAGACCTCAGGTGGGCAGCCTTGGGGCAGGAAACAGGCTGAGCCTGAGACCCTAGTGGGTAGTCTTGGGGAAGCACAGAGGGGGAGCCACAGGCTCCAGGCGGGTGGCCTGAGGGAAGAACTGAAGCAGGTCTGGAGGGCAACCAGGAGGCAGATCCAAAGGGTGGAGCCACTCTGGAGGATGGACAGGATGCTGGACAGATGGGCAAAATTGGCAGTAAAGGTAGAACCTGGAGCTGGCAGGAGGCCAGTAGGCTGGTGGCTAGCTGACTCAGAAGCTAGAATGAGACGAGCAGGCTAATGGTTATGTCCAGGGGAGCGATGACCAGGGAGGCTGGTGAAGCAGGCAGGACAGAAACAGGATGGCTTGGCTGCTGCAGGCTATCAGGCTGGGAGGTTGAGTGCTGTGAACACAGCTTCACTACACAGACTCCAAGCAAACTGCCATCCATCTCTTGGCCAGAGCTGGGTCCTCCTTGTAGGCAGATTGAAAGTACTTGATTACTGACCCACCATCAGAGTCCTTAGGATGGATGAAAGGCTGAACAACATGTATCTGGTCAGTCCATGACTGGTCAAGTCATTCTGGTACAAATGAGATTGGAGCAGGTGGACCCAAATAGAGACAGCAGGTCTTTGAAATACAAACTAAACTGATGATGGTTCAGGTGGAGAGATGGGTGGAGAAGCTCAGATGAGAGGAATGAAGTGAATGAAACAGGAAGGTGATGAAGGAGCTGTTTGGCTGACGAAAAGACTTGAAATAGGGCAAACTAATGATCCTGATGCAGGGCAGGTGTGGGGCAAAAGTGTGGATGGAAATTTTGTAAATAAAACAACAAAAATTAAGAAAACTACAAAACCGGATAGCACTGTGACGAGACAATGATGTTCTGTCTCAAAAGCTCTAAAAGATTCGAGCTTTGATTCTTGTGACAATATACAGAAGAGTGGTCAAACGTAATCTGAGTCCACATCTGTAACTCTTGGACTTCTTCCTGTAATTACTTTCTGCGGTCAACATTCAGTTTATTGAAGCTTTTGTAAATCCTTGTGTTGAAGTATGTTCCTATGGGTGGTTCTCTGGCCGCCTTCTATTCTCTCCAAGGACTGTGAGGGCAATTTAAGATCTGTAAATGGATTTTTTTTTTTTTTTTTTTTCAGCATTCATCAAGGGATGGAAGTTGATAATTCTCATGATGATCAGAGAAACATCAGTACATATTTGTGTTTTGTGTTTCACAGCTCAGTAAATTGTACATTAGCTTGTACATATACATTAGCTTACTATATCACTGAGACCACTACAATAAAGTCCTCACATCATGTTATAGGCTTCAGATTGGCTCAACTGCATAGTGATTGGTTTGACACTTTGTCAGTGGCTGAAAATTTAACAGGTCAGTTCCAACATCTATCATCATTCTTAAGAACAAATATCAATACACTGTCGCATTGATCGTACATACTAACAGCATCGATGTTAGTAGTTTTTTTTTTTGGTTGGTCATCCTCCTTTCCATTACATAACCCTCACCCAGAACAGTCATATTTTGCATCACATTACAGACTTGCAATTAATTTCATAACCATTAACCATAACTACACCTTTTTGTTCACCTTAACCAATAGTTTTAGTTGCATCAAGTGTTAACCATAATTTAGTTAAGATTATCCTCCAGTTCATTTATGGTGCTCATCAATGACATTGTACAATCTGTGCAATGCATTTTTACTTTGCTTTATAGGTAATTTGTTCTTTTTGTCTTTAAGTGCACAGACACTTCGGGTTGGGTGCCAAAAGCCTTTAAGAATGAAAGACGGAAGGGGTGAGGTGGTGGTGGGGGGGGGGACGACAGTGGTCTTGTTTTCATTAGTGTGGCATTATCTAAGCCTGTTAATTAACCCCCTAAGGCCCTCTGCATGGAGATCAGAGAAAAAGGGGGAGAGAGGAAGTGAAGAGGAGGGTAGGAGGAGAGGACTCAGTGGGTGGAGGAGTGTGTATGTGTGTGTTTGTGAATGCATACGCATGTGTGTGTGTGTGTGTGTGTGTGTGTGTGTGTGTGTGTGTGTGTGTGTGTGTGTGTGTGTGTGTGTGTGTGTGTGTGTGTGTGTGCATGCCTATATCACACTGCTGCCACAAACATGCCCACCCTTCACCTGGCACACATGCACTCCTCACTCACCCCCCTCGCCTGCTGTATTTTATCTCTACCGATAAACACACACTCACACTCACACACACACACACACACACACACACACACACACACACACACACACACACACACACACACACACATTCGTGCTCTCTAGTGGAGGTAAAGTAATGATGGACTCTTGTCTCTTTTTTACCCTGTCTTTGTTTTTTCTTTTGCATTTTTTTTTCCTCCCTTCCACCGTTATTTAACAATGTGTTCATCTCATCCCATCTGCTGCACCAAAAGCCTGACAATCATGTCAGAAATGTGGAGCTTTCAAAAGAAAAATAAAGAATGACTTATTGAATTAGTATTTGCTTCTCCTTCCTTTCAGATATCTTGATTATTTGCTGTTCAGTCTGGGAAAACCTATTTTTGTCAAATGGATTCTTGAATCATTGTTGTTTTTTTTTGGCGTGGGTTGTTTTTGATTTGAAATGGCACTCAGGAGTGACAGGAAGGACAGCGGGGATGCAATTATTGCACTGAAGTTATAACTTACCAAAAGTCTCTTTATATTGAATGTTTTGTGGCCATATGTGAAAAGTATACCACAGCTCTTGGAAAAGTGTTTTCTCGCCTGTGCCTTGTGAGAGGAGCTATCTTAAGACAGCAACAGATGGCAGTGCTGGCATCAAATGGCATTTAAGGATGGAAGCGTTTGGTTGGATGCCAACACGCTGTTCCTGGTCTTTATGTGCCACTGTATATGTGTCTGTGTGTTTCTGTGTCGCACATTCTGCACATGTGCACATTAATACATGCTTTCATGCGTTTCTATGTGTGCGTTTGTGCTTCTGCAATGTGCGTTTTGGTAAATGTTTGTGAATATATGCACGGTCTGTGTGTGGATGTGAAGCTCGTACGGGAGAAAAAGAGGGAGAAAACTGAGGAAATATGTGGATTTGTGTGTGTGTGTGTGTGTGTGTGTGTGTGTGTGTGTGTGTGTGTGTGTGTGTGTGTATTACTGCTGGAGGGCATTATTTCATGTGTTTTGAATTCATGATACACGCCAACATTTGACATGGTCCTTGTACAAAAGGACACGCACATACATTCATGTGTCCATACTGCAGAAAAGACAGTTGCATAGTTATTTAAAAGTATTGTGTAAAGTTGAAACTTAGAAAGAGAATTTGACTATTTAAGGAAGATATTAGTGAGAAAAGACAGAGAGAAAATGAAATAGACTGCGATACAGACAGAGTTTGGAGGCAGAGAGACAGAGACACACAGAAGGTGTGAGCAATTAAATGTGCTAAACCATCTGTCCAATAACCTGCATGCATGCTGTGGCTCCCAGATTACTCAGCAAACTGCAGCAACACCCTCACACACAGACAAATGAATGCCAATGCATGTGCACTGAAAAAGTGTTTTCAGAGGTGTTTCATGGATTGAATCATACTTCTATTACTTGTGGATATCTGTTAATTTCCTCCAAAATATGTGTATTCAGATTTACACCTGACATGGGTGGAACTTAACCTCACGATGTTTTAAATAGTCTGTGCTTCTTCATGCTCTATGTTAAATTGTTTTCTGCTTCATTTATGCCTCTCAGACATATATGTTTTAGTTTAATTACACACACAA
Source organism: Chaetodon trifascialis (assembly GCF_039877785.1). Lineage (NCBI taxonomy): Eukaryota > Metazoa > Chordata > Actinopteri > Chaetodontiformes > Chaetodontidae > Chaetodon > Chaetodon trifascialis. The sequence continues at coordinate 29,377,108 of NC_092056.1, forward strand.
TTTAACCATCTACCTAAATTACTGAAATATTAAGTCATGATTTATACACCTTCATTGAAGAAAAAAAGCACATCCAAACTGAGTTGAAATAAAAGCTGTGTGATTGTTAAAGGTTCAAGAAAAAAGGAAAAATGGAAAAAGGAGGAGATGTTGGGAGAGTCAGAAATGCACTGGGCCATAATGCATGTTTTTCTTAAAAACTCAATGTTGCACGTAGCGGGAGGAGGCACAGATGGATGTTAAGCTGAACTGAAGTGAGTGGAAAAATGAGATAACTGTTAACAGAAAACTGGTATTGTATAGCTAATAGTTCATATGGCCATATTGCATAATTTTAAAATGGGCCTGCAGTGGAGGAAGGTTCAGATCAGACTTTTTTTAGCCTCTCAATTTCTGTCAACTGTCAGTTTGTACAAAGTACCAAGCTTCATTATCTGATGGAGAGGTAAAAAATAACACCTGTGCATCAAGTCTGGCGACAAAATCAAACGTTATTCAGGATGATACCGCTCAATGTCTGACTGTTGACCTGAAGACTATCTACACCTCCAGCTGCCTTTTGGTGAATCTGCATCACGGGAAGTCATCGTGGCTTTGTCTGCAGCAGCTCCTTCGTGTGCCTTTTCTTATCTGATTTCTATGGATTTATAGACAAGTTAGAAGAAGCGGTATGATGCCAGTGTTGGCTGGACAGTGGTGAAAACAAAACCCAATTATTACTGCAAAAAAAATGGTTGCTGTTTGTATCTGCAGAGCAAATTGTGTGTTTGTATTTGAATCATGTATTAGTTCGAGAGCCAGGCTCAAATGTGAAACCAAAAGATAAAGTAAAAGTATAGGAGAGCACAGCATTCTCGCCTTAAATGTTACAGACTTCTGATTAATGTGGCATGAATCACTGTGTGGCTTTGTGTCCATTGCTTTTTTGGAATATATATTCTTTTTTTAACTCCTCCCACACCCTCAGCCCCCTCCAAAAATAAATACATTTACATTACTTCAAACAGCCTGAAGGGAATTTCCCCTTCTCTAGATTCCCTCTGATGAATTAAGAGCATTTCCCTCAACGAGCTGGCGTGTTGATAGAAAATTGGCCTGAAGTTTGGGGAATAGTGATTTGGTCTGTTTCCTAGCTTAACTAGAGAAAACCAACACGCAAATAACACCAGGGGAGGCACTTAAGGAGAGAAGAGGAACTGTGGGGGGAGAGGGGGTGTAGGGGAAGGAGCTCTTTCAGCATCAAAGCTAGCTAAAACGTCCCCACCAGGGACTAGGTCCCATGTTAAATACTGAACTAGATTATTAATTGCTCTACCAGTAGGACCTGTTAATAAGAACCCAAAATAGCAGCTCTTTTCTTTCTGTCTTCATCTCTTGTTCTATTTTCACTTTTCATGCCTCTTTTCTGCTGTTTTTTTCCCGTGCTTAAGCTCAAAGTTTGCTTCACACACTCGTTCTCTCATTGTTTGCTTGCTCAGTCACTGAATTACTGTAACTAACACTTACTCACTGGGTCTCACTCACACACTCCTAATTTCAGTCATTCGCTCACTCACTTACTCATTGCTTTGTTCACTTAGTTTTCTTTCCTTCACTCGCTCACTCACTTTTTTCTATATGAAATGAATGAGTAAAGGAAAGAAACTCTCAGTCACTCGTTCACTCATATTATCAGTCAAACCATCAAAATTTCTTCCAGTCATGTTTTCCTTCACTCATCTGTTTGCTCACTCACTCACTCACTCACTCACTCACTCACTCACTCACTCACTCACTCACTCACTCACTCACTCACTCACTCACTCACGTATCACTTTGGTTAACTTTTGCAGAGGGATTCAGTGTGTGTGTGTGTGTGTGTGTGTGTGTGCGTGTGCGTGTGTGTGTGTATACGCAGACTCCATGGCCAACCTCGCCTTATTTTTCCTCAGTCAGAGTCCCTGCTGAACTGAGGGAGGCACAATCTGCTGCTGACCTGTCACTGTTCACAGATAATGGATGCCCAACTGCATGTGTGTCTGTATGAGTGCGTGCGCGTGTCTCTGTATATGTCGGTGCATATGAGCTTGTGTGTGTGTGTGCATACGCGCGGGCTGTCATCCATGTCTCTCAGCAATAAAGAGAAAAAAAAGAAAAAAAATGGAGGGCAGTGGGGGTTGATAGATATGCCGGCCACCTGCTTCTCACTCACATTCTGACACAAAGAGCATCGGCTGCTCTGCTGCATTAATCATCATGAACTTCCTTTGACCTCAACACACAGCGGCAACAGCTCAAAGTTAGAGAAACAGTCCGAAAACAGAGAGGCAGACTGAGATGCAGGACTTTGCTCGAGGCAGTCCAAAGGAGGGTGGTTTTAGTTATTGCTGATTAGAGTTAGAGTACTGTCGCCTCTATTGTCTCCCGCGGGAGAAATTTGTCTTGGGCGTCGAGAGAACACAGTGACGTAGCCATTTATAATCAAAGTGCAGTCATTTAACACTAAACCGTAAAAATGTTTACACTGTATACAACGTATTTGCAAAAAATTCAATTAGAGGACTTCTGCCTCAAGGCACCCCTGTGTGTCCCAGGATCCCATCCCTCGTCTAGAAGTTAAAGCAACATTGCGAGTGGAAGATCTGAACAGCAGGGAGAGGTGGGTGATGAAACTAAAGACTTCACTTTGGATCCTCACAGATTCAATTATTGTTGAGTTACCATCGAGTAAAGCACTGAGGCTAAAATGCTCAATCAGGGCTGTGGTGGTAAATAAAAATCTCAGCTCCTGCATCTTAGGCCGACAACATAATCCATCACATCCTCATTACTGCGCATGATGTGAACATACAAGAAAAAAAAAGGTTAAAAGACATGGTTTTTAATGTGTCTAAGATGAATATTGTTAATTTTTTTTTTTTTACATGCTTGCATGTAGAAAAAAAAATGGTGAATAAAATGATGGAATTTACGAGATATGAAAGAAATGTTCAACAGTTAAAGGTTCAAAAAGAAAGAAGTCAGAGTTTTCAAAATGACAAAGCAGCAGGTGTGTGTCACTCCTCTACCCGTCAACTAGCGCTAACGTTAGCACGGCGCCTCAAAAGGCACATTCAGCTTCACCTCTGCTGAAGCTTCATGAGAGATTGAGACATCTGATGCTAATGTCCACTGGCAGCAACATTCTTTGGCAACTGAACTTCATAGAGGTAATCATGAATTTTACTGCCAAGAAAACCAGGCGTAGACACTTCGAAGGGTAAGTAAGTGTTTCATTTTAAAGCCCCTAAACTGTTTATACAGCTTGAGATGCATCTCGTGTGCTCTGTTGGAGAGGTGGTGGTGTTTGCAGTTTAGCTGAGATTTTGTAGTGTGTAGTGATTATTGCAGTGTGTTATACTGTTGGAGAGAGATGTTTGTGTTATTTGAAGGATGTGATGAGGTATAAACGAAGTGAAGCGACTTTCTGATGCCTGAGTACATTTTTTGATAATAATAATACGTATGTAGTTTTATTTAAATGTGAGTTTGAATCAAAGACAATGACATGTAATTGGGTGTTTCTAGACTGTGGTGTTGCTGCTTTAATTTCCACCAGTGTTAATGCCTTGCTGCGTGGAGGGTGTCTGTGTTTAATCTCTGCCTCACACGTAGGGGTGGTAGATTTTGAACGGTGGGTAAGCAGCATTTACAGGCTTACAACACAACCCTGTCTACATTACAAGACTGTGAGCAGCTACCTCATGTAAATGTAGTCTGAAAAATAATAAACTGCTTTACAAATAAGGTTAAAATGCTTTGTGCACAGATCATTTAGGATTTATTATAGCAAAAGCCAATTCTTCAAAAAGCAAATGTGCTGTACATTATCTTTGAGTTCCAAATGCACACATTGTTTTTTTATTGCCAGTCGCCTTAATAAGTCTGTGAAATCTCTGGAATATGTGCCAAAACACAAGCATCCAACTGAACCAGGCCCAGTCAGAGACTAAAGGGAAGCATGTTACTGTAACTACATCTATTTTCCTATTTGTTTATTTTTATCTTTGTTATATTGGAAGAAGTTGCGAAGACAGGCAGAATAAGACAAAAAAAAAAAAAAAAAAAAATCAGCATCAATTAGATTTATCTTCGGTATAAATTTTGAACCAGGTTATGCAAAATTACACTTCTTCATTGGCGAGTGGTGAGTGCATTCCATGAAATGCAGAGCAAGAACCAAATCAATTAAATACAGTAAATGTATTGTGAAATTAAAAAGTGTCCCCTTCAGTGTCCCCCTGTCACTTTCCCTCCACTTGTGAACAATGTATCTGTATCAATAAAATAATAAAACTGCAAGTTGTGTGCTGCCAGAAAATTCTGATTGCTGTGCTGTGGAGCAAAGCGTTCATAATTACACTGAAATGTGCCTGTATAAAATGCCAATCTTCACAATGATGACATTGCAAGATGACATTTTCCGCTGGTAGCAGGTGCGAGACAAGCTGCAGCTGAAGAAGCTGTTTTTTACACACAGCCTTAAGTGGTGTGTGTGTGTGTGTGTGTGTGTGTGGGTGGGTGTGTGTCACATTGCCCTTACCAGGTGCTCCTCAAGGACACGCATCTAATTTGTGCAAAACAGGAGTGTAAATATTATGTCCATGTGTCTGTACATGCATGCATTTCTCTCACTTGGAGGCAGTTGAACAACTGGTTAAAACAACAAGAAAAACCCTAAAATGCATGCGTGCCGCAGTGCACACTTCAAATCTCGATTGTCTGAACTTAGCAACTCCTCTTTGGCTGTATTTTGTGAGGCAGGTAATATTAGCATTAAACAAAAATATCCCTTTTTCACAGAGATCAGCTTGTAAACACGATCAAGACTTGATCATGTTTTGCATTTTCCGAATGTGATCCTGCATACAGAATAATCTAACTCAGAATTATCTGCCAAGGAGCTTAAATGCCTTTGGATCCAACCAACACCATAACTTTTTAAAACCTCTCCCGGTAGAGCTCTTATTTACCCCCTTTCATAAGCTCTCCCCTCTTTCTTATCTCTGTTCCTCAATTCCTCTCCTCCTCCTCCTCCTCTTCTCCCTTTCCTGTATTTTTCTCCTTCACTTTCTCTACCGGGGGAAGCCTATTTGTCCGCTTTAAGTGAAATCACTCAATTCTTTCAGGAAGAGACTTTGGAGGCCCCTGGTAACCAAGAGAGGGAGAGAAGGAAGAAAGAAAGAAGAAAGTATGTGTGTGTGTGTGTGTGTGTGTGTGTGTGTGTGTGTGCGAGAGTCCACCCTCCAAATAAGTTCCATTAATCATGGGCCAGAGTCTAATGTAACTAATATTTTACAATTAGAGGAGACAAGATGGAGCTGGGGGCCATCTATCTCCCTTACACCACATGATCATCGATTCATAAGAGCTGAGGAGAGAGAAAGAGGGAGGCCATAGCACACTCGCCCTGCATAAAGCACACACACACAAACACACACACACACCTTGCTGGGCACACGCTGACACACATGCAGACGGTAACACACCCACATACATAAGCACAGATGCTTAGCAGGAAACAGAAGGATGCATGAGAATGAGGGGACAAGCTGTTACATTAGCATTTGTCCGTATATGTTTGGGTTTAAAAGTAGGACTGCAACTACCAGTTCCATTCTTTTTATCGATCATTCTATTTTCCATTAAATTATTAATGGTTTGGTTATAAAATGCAAGAAAATAGCGAGAAATGCTGATTACGCATTCTCAGACTCTCACGTCCAAAACCGAAAAATAATCACATTACAGTGATCTAAAAACAGAAAACAGAAAAGCAGCAACTCCTCACATTGAAGGTGTTGGAATCAGAGAAATGTGGGCATTATGGACTTTGAAAAGAATTGATAAAATATCAAAATGCATGCTTACTAACAAAATATGTCAACATTACTTATTTTGTAGACAGTATAGTTGAGTATCATGACTGTCTATTTTATATAGCAGTAAACATTAGCTTGATCAATGTGACAGGGCATGTTTTTTTTATTACAGAATTAATCATTTAAAATTTTTGTACATTTGAAGAGAGCAAACAACAAGGGGAGAGGACACAAACAATGACGTTCAGAAAAGTGTGATGCATAATGTCCTTTTTAAAAGTGCCTTTGAGCAAGAGACTAAATTCCTACTAGCTGCAGGAGTCCTTCTCTGAACCTCCTTTTAAAGAGGTGGAAGACAAACCCAAGATTTGAAACAAACAAACAAAAAGTCTCCTGAAGACTAAAACAATTTGACCGACACCAAAAAAAAGCCTTACATTTTTCTTCATTTTATCAAATTTTTGGTACATATTATTTCTGTTTTTGTAGGCTTGAACTTAAACATTCTGAGGTCAATTAAAACCCCCAACTTCCCTGAACACATGCAATGACATTCACTGCTTCTCTCTGCAATGCAACATGCAGCTTCCTCAGAGGGGGACCGAGCCAGCCACCAACTCTGCACCAAAACCTGGTCTGCTGTGCCCTCTAGTGGTCCAACCATAGAGCTGCATCACAAGATCACAAGCCTCTCTAATGTAAAGGAGGAGGGAAAATTAGAGGCAGCTGAACAAATGAGCAGAAAGGCAAGTTCATCTGCAGGTCACCATCTGCCCAGCGACCAACCAAAGGCTGGCACAACTGCAACCGCTGCAGAGCGTCATCTTAAACACATCAATTCACATGTAGATGCATGAGCATGCAGACAATTATACAACACGCCAGCATGCATGCACAAACATGTGCTTACACACACGACTGCATAACATGCCATGGAGGAAAATGAAAGGAAATGGATACTGGAGAGAGACAGAGAGAGAGACAGAGAGACAGAGAGAGAGAGAGAGAGAGAGAGAGAGAGAGAGAGAGAGAGAGAGAGAGAGAGAGAGAGGGAGGGAGTTGAAAGACAGGAGAGAGACAGAGGAAATGATGAGAGAGGAAGTTAAATGAGGAGCAAAGAGCAGTGTTAATCATGCTGTGAAAGAGGTCGCTTCAAATGCTGAAACTGCTCAGCTGAACAATGAACAGCAACACACATGCAAACACAAATGCACACACACACACACACACACACACAGACACAAAGACACACACATGCGACAGGCCGGGTGGAATGAAAGATGACTTAATGTGTTTTTTAATCAAACACATGTGCACTGTTACATAGAGACACACGCTTACTCAGATTGGGCTGACATACTGTACAGTCATACACACAGTCATTTATACATACACACACATGCACCCAAAATTTACAGTAAGCAACATGATGAACCCACAAAACATGCACGCACACACACATACACACAGACAAGCAAGTAATATCCTGATTGTTCCTTCTCAGTCTCATATCCAGCCATCTGAAACATCCTTGGCGTTGGATGTGGTGTGTGTGTGTGTGCGTGCGTGCGTGCGTGCGTGCGTGCGTGCGTGCGTGTGTGCGTGCGTGCGAGCGTGCGTGTGTGCGTGTGTGTGCATGTGTGTGTGCGTGTGTGTGTGTGTGTGTGTGTGTGTGTGTAAGTGTGTGTTTGTAGATATAAAACAGTCAAACAGTTACTTTCTCCGGATGTGAGTTTTATTGGGAACAGACTTGGGAGCGTCGTGGCAGGAGGCCCCCCACATCTGGTGCGCTGCAGCTGATCCGTTTAAAAATTAGTCAGGCATTGACCTGGGCAGCCTCCCAACAGCTCTGCAGCCTTTGGGGTCCTGACGTTAGGTTAACACAAACACGGATTCCATCAGTGTGGTGTGGATCAGGTTTCGGATGACAGAGGGGGGCAATGTAGCTGTATAACGTTTCTTCCTTTGAAAAGCAGCATGAGGAGGCGACTGTGCTGGAGTGAACTTCTGACGTGCACAACATTTCTTGTCGTTTGTTCTCATACCGTTATGATGATGCAAAATGAGTCACTGTACGCCTGCTCACCCGCACATACCCTCACACACACAAACACATTTATGTTACTATAGTTTTGATGAGATTTCTTCACCTAACCTTGAGTTCTTGATCTCTAACACCGTCTGCCTTCGATAAACCCAAAGCTAAAAAAAAAGGCCTGGAGTTTCTGATTATTATTGATTTTGCTTCTTTTCAATGATGCAAGTACAAAAAATGGAAACAGTAACACAGTGTATGAAGGCAATTAAGGTTAAACAAAAGGAAGGAAAAAGGTTAAAAAGCCTAACGAATAACAAACTACTGAATATTACAGTAAGCACCGCTGTGATAAGAACCCTGTAAAGCTTTGTGATTTCTTACTACATTTCACAGCATTATTATTTTACCCTTATCTTTTCAGGTTTATGAATAATGCCTTAATAGTTCATTTAAATTCAGTTTCAGGCTGCAGAACATGTGCCAGGCAGAGTTCTGGTGTTCCACTAAGCTGAGTGAGCCCAGACACACCTGACTGAAGCAGCTCACAGGTAATATTTACACGCACACTCATTTTCTACATTATTTGTATGTTTACGTTTAATACTTTCAGTTCCTTAGAGCTGACATTTAGCTGTTGATAATTTAGCCATACTTTCACTAAAGTAAAGTCAGGAACGCAGGACTTATTTTTTAAACAGTATTCTTCTTTTTCCTACATATTGTTTCTTTGGTTTAAGATCTCCTCATGTCTCTATACGTGTATATAAATGCACCCACAACATTCTGTAGATCTGCTCGTGTCAATTTAGCAAATCTGTGGGATTAAGTTTCTGATTTTCTCATCTGCCACATCGAAGCATGTCGTCATGTTATCTATGGCTGATTTTTATTGGAGCTGCTCGTGTAAATAATACTGTATGCTTTGAAAGAGTGCTATACAAAGGAGAGTGGTCAAACATAGGTGGCATGGAACTGAAGAGACAACAGCAGGGACGTCACATGCATGTGCTCAGTGTCAAAAAGTGAAAGCTGGATGGGACTGGAGACGGAGACAAGGCAAGAGACAAAGGTGTATCATACACACTACACATGTCTTTAATCTAGAAGAGATTATTTTTCATCTGAATGTCTCAGTCTTCCCTTTACTTGTTGCCATCTGGGATGTTCTGAGCATGCTCACATGTCTCCCATCATGTCCTGTATTGTTTCACTGCAGCTACTTTGAGAGCACCTTTGGGAGACAAAGTAGTGCAGAGAGTAATTTACTTGTGTGTATTAGACATCATGATCATAGTCCATGAAGCTTTGCCATCAAATTGACAGAGATAATGACTTGTGTTGAAGTGACGCACTACTCTCCAAATAGTTTCCCCACATCTGATCACAAAGTGACACTCCGACATGCCGGCTCGCCTTCCTGATTCTCACTCTGTCAGAAATGAAGAAATTAAAAACATGAAACAGGCCATTGCTCTGTGACAATCCATTTTTTTTTAGTTTGAATACATTTTATTTTTACTATAAGTACAGTTCAGTAGTTACAAAACGAAGCATCTGCCATGAGGGTACAGCGAAACATAAAGAGTGTTCAGCTCACAAGACAGGTTTTGTACATAATATGTGGAGTGGAATGCTCATTATAGCTGGTTCAGAGAAGGAGAGAGCCGAAGCAAGTCTCTCGCCATTAATCTCTCATCTTTACACCCCTGGAAAACAGAGATAGGGTCAGAGGTCAAAGCCATTGGTCAGTGCCTCCAGCAGGATACGTCTGATTGGTTTACTCAGACCCCATTTCCAGAATTCCACCCTTCAAACACCCTGTTATATTTCCCTACAGCCATTACTCTCACTTTTCATATGTGTCACTCGTATTATTTTAGTTTTGAATCCCCTCTTTTCCTGGCATATTGAAATTGAAAGAATGGTTAATTGTAATCTACATAAATCAAATTAAAATGAAAAAAAAAAAAAAATAGACGCTTTACTGCAGCAAAATCTCCTCAAGTTGGAATTTGAGCACTGAATCACTCAGGCTAAAGCAGCAACAGGCCTACGCTGCAGGTCAAAGGGTATTAGCATACAAAAGAAATCTGGGTAACAATTTGTCAAAGCCACATATAGTATAGAGGTTGATCAAACTAAAAGAAGTATTATATTTGAACTGTACATACCGCATTAGAATTTTTCTCTGGGTTCACAAAAAATGACGTAGAAACATTTCACAATGCCAAGGGACACACAGACACACACCTTCAGTTTAGTTAGTTAGCTAGTTTTGTACTGTATAGGTTGGATTTATAATACTATCACAGTGCAAAATACTTCTGAGAACCAAAACAAATGAAAGAAATAAGAAAGGATAAAGTCCCTCTATGCATAATGGATTCTGTATATATGGGGGCAAATATGTTTTCAGCACAGGAGACGATTGTCATCTTTTTCCTCTTTTTTTGATCAGTAAATGGAGAAGGCATTAATGTACAGTACATATAAAAATTAAAAATAAAATCAACCCTACGTCCTACAGTCTAGCACAGCTACATAGCTTTGTAGAAGCAATAACAGATGACTTGTATCTAAGGCTATACACAATATGTCTTTTTTCCAGTTTTTTGTTCTTTTTTTCTCACCTAAAAGTAAATACATCAAACCATTTTCAGTAGTCAGTAACACTGTGCAACAATGATCAGTGGCAGTATTTTAGAAACATCTGCAACACTAGAGTCCTTGAGGTTGACATGAGAGATGAAGAGAAAGGGGTGGCGGGCGATAAAGAAAGAAACTGTTCCCCCTTTTTTTGTTTTTGATTTTTTTTTTTTTTTTAATTCTTCTCTGTCAAACTCAAGAAGAATGCCTACCGTTTGAGAATGTGGCCGTGTAAACTACTGTCACTTCTTTGCTTTTCCTCATCACAAATGCTTTAAAACTTTAGTTTTCACTTTTTTTTTAACTACTGTATATCTCTCTATGTACATTAAGCGTCTATGGGCGCTGTGTTGAATGATACAGAACAAGAAAAAAGGACAAAGGGAGCCATATAGCAGGGTGACGGCCTGTACTGGCCTGGTTATGGAGCGGGGATATAGTATTATACTGTAAGTACATTTAGGGCAGTTTGAATATTCTTCACAATCATCATTAGCACCACCATCATCAAAGGTCAACTCTGGGTATGTTTGTCTACCAAGCGATAGCACATTATTTCTGGAACAAACTTATTGTGTTGAAGATTGTCATACGGTGCCCTGTCCTTTACTAACCATAATCAGTGTGATGCATGGTCATGGGACATAAATAATGACTCTATGACAGTTGATAGAAAGCCAGAAGAGGCTGTTATGACAGGTAGTGTGCTTGGTCTCTGTCAACAGTCCGGTAAAGTTGAGTCTATCCTACAGTAGAATACATTCCAGGTACAATATAATGGTGGTCCGTGGACGTGAAATAACTGTCTTCATTTAACAGGAGAGAAAAGTCTTTGAAAGCATTTGATTAGGTACTACACTTCAGTCCTAATTAAAAAAAGACACACCTTTCTAGCTCAAGGAATGTATCAGAGATTGCGGTGCCAGTTACAGGAAGTGCTAATCAGACAGGTAGTTTCATCAAAAGAAAACAAAAAATGAACAAAAACATTTTATAAGAGAGAAGACAACAAAGACAAGGGGCATTCAGACCACAGGAGACAAAACAGGAAAGTTGCCGTCACTTTGTTTAACGTCCAAGGACGCTTGCAAAAGTCATTAGGTCCATCTCGCAAATCCGTCCCCAAAAGAAAACTGTCCCAAACTTCCTTCATATAGTTCTCGCCTTCTCTTGACTCTGACGGTAGTATGTGTTTTTGTTTTTTTTTTGTCATCTTAAATAAAGTCTTTGTTATAGTGTATTCCTTCATTTATCCTTCATCCTCCTCCTCCTCATCATCATCGCCTTCATCATCATCCTCATCATCCTGCCTTGCTCCGGTGTGGGCCGTTAGTCTTTGTTTACAGCGTGGGCGTCCAGCCCCTCAGGGTCGCCTAGGTTATGGTTGTTAGGGTGGTTAAGGTCGTTGTTAAGATGGTTGGGGTCGTGGGTCAGCGCGGGGTCATGGGTCATGGGCTGGTCCTCCTCTCCTACCCAGAGATGCACTACGGCCAATGAGAGAACAAGAGGCAGATTAGCACCACGGACCCAACACACAGACCCTCCCTACAGTACACGCACAAACACACACACACACACACACACACACACACACACACACACACACACACACATACACTTGCGTCACTGTATCATAAGCATATGGTCAGCGGGGCCAAATGAATGGATGAGACATTTGAGACAATAGGCTATTGTGTCCAACTTAAAAACTTAAAATGGTCATTTTTGGGGGGGCCAAATCACAGGAAGAATATTTTTTTTGTCATTTAGTCTCACTTACCTGCACTTACAGCTAGTCTTAAAGATAGTTTTGGTTTAATTTGTCCAGGAGTCTAAACAAAAACAATGTGTTCTTAAATATACATTTTCCATAAACAAAACACATTTATTTTCTATTGTATCGTGCGATGATGGCTGAATCGTCAAAGAAGGATATCTCCTGTCCTGGACAAATGAAACTGAAAGTATCTGCATGGCTACGTGCTGCTAGAGATAAGTGAGAAATTCATAATTGTTCATTTCAATGAGCTGACCCTTCAAAATGTTTCTGCTGGAGTCAGATTCTTAACATTATATGAGCTGCACCAATTACTGAAAAAATAAAAAATAAATCAGAGCCAACTAGAACGAGCAACAGAAAAGCCTTTAATTTAAACAATTCTGCTGTCATCTGCTGTGATGTAAATGCTAATATACTGATGAGCATGAGCATGTTTCGTCTCTAAACATACGGGACAAAATAACAGGAACACCTTAAAATGAAATGCATTCAAATACATCAATTCCACAAATTACCTCCATGTCCATGTAATGGCAACAGTATTGTAATAATGCTGCGACAAGAAGGTTACACCTTCAATATCAAAGGCACACGCTTCTCACTGCAGCACTATTGTTTGGGTTTGCATTGCACTCTAGGGTTTTCCTGCTATTCTGTCCACCCTGTCACATACTACAACAATCACTGTAAATAACTATTAGCAAGGTAAGAAGCTGCTCTTTATGAGAGCGAGGTCAGCAGAACTCTCATTTGATTGCTACATATCCCGTACAAATCTCCCATTTATTTCTTCCTAATTTTATTTTCACATCTTCTGCACAGAGAAGCTTGCACTGTGAGACTGTGATAGGGTGCTCAGTGAAATGATCATTTCTAAAGTGATGTGAGACGGTGCTGTAACACATTATGGTTATGACAACTGGAGTAGTTTCATACTTGTTACAAGCAAGTTGGTTGGCTCAATAAGTGTGACAGAAAGTGTGACAGTGGGTGAGAAGTGAAGTGAGTAATTCTAATAAAAAAGTTTTAAGACTCGGTGAGACAGTAACAAATGCATAACTGTAATTAGGTCCCACAGCAGCGGCCACTAAATAATACAACTTGTCCCCAGCCCCCCCTCCTTTTTCTCCTTTTCATTCCCTCAGCAACTTCTTAGAAAATTATTTTGCAATAAAACACCACTGAACACATTTGCATGTCATGTTCTTTTAAAGTGGCGTTATGAATCTGACAAAACCAAATTAAAACACGGGTTTATTTGAGCTGTGCTTTCACAAGGACGGAAATGGATATCAAAATGAAAGGAAGTGCCGCCGTAACAGAGGGAAAATAAAGAGCTAATAACATGATAAAACATCTCTTAGATTCAACGCTGAGTAATAACTCTAGCTGTCTGTGCATGGTGTGAACAACCACTGCATCACTGCAACCAACATTTACTTTACTGCATGTCTCATACAGACTCCTGCCTCAACGCTCCGTGGTCAGATGCTTCCAGTGATATTAAAGAATAATTACAAATAGCTGCCTTGTTTTTTTTAAATTTTATTCTAATGACACAGGTAGAAGTGTTGATTGAAAAACTTGACCATACGGCATCAAATCTGACTCCTAATGCATACTTACAGCATCCTATTAACATGAGAAGCTGTGAGTGTGCAGTGATGCACATTGAAGGGATGGTCGGACTGGTGTTATCAAATCTGCAGCGCAGATTCAGATTACAATTCCTTACTAGTAAGAATTGACCAAGACTCTGATTCCATGACCAACTTTCACCACAAGATGGCAATCTAAGACAGTAAATAAGACAATGAAGTCTCACAGCTAGGCATACCTCCACATACATTTCACCCAGTCATGTCCCCGTTAGTGGAGATTGACTTTCAACATTTGTGTATTGAAAGTCAGGACTAAATGAGAAGCTAATTTGCCTCAATGCTCTTTCTGAAACATGAGGAAGAAGCCGCCATCACTCATCTGTCCATGTCCCTCAGATTTACTATGAGATTTTTTTTTTTTTTTTTTTTTTTTTTTCATGTATATAAGCCATCAAAACTCAAATAAAACCAAAATAAAGTTTTCTTGTTCTGAAGCTTCAAAAAGTGTCTAGTCTCTCCCCGTGGGCACTTCCTGCCTTTGACTTCCCTGTAAAGAAACTTCCTGTAACGAGCTCCAGATTAGGCTCCATATTTGATTTTCACTGTTCATTAACTAAGCCACCTGGAATGTTATTATTTAAGCACGGTGCTCCTTCTCCCCAAACAACTGCCGCTGCGAAGGGGGAGAAATTTCCTGGCCAACTTTATAGATTTAGCATAACTTCCCCTCACAGTTTTTAATTTCCCATTCGGGCAGGCGGCAGATGCACCTCACAGACACAGCAAACCTGCCTGGCATTCATTTATCAAATGAAGGCTGCATGCAAGGCTTATTTATTTGTTTCCTCAAAGATTCTTAGAGGTTGATGCAGCGTGCATACCTGATGGCAGAATGATATTGATAAAATTATATTTCACTCTGTGAGTGCACTTGTCTATCTATTGTTCTCTCATATTCAAGCTAAGGAGCAGCAGTAAAGCACTGATCTACAGCACGAGCCCGTGTTTCTACAACGCTCTACGCAGACAATATGAAAGAGCAAGTCCGCCCTCTTGTGGTGTGCTGCAAGACAGCAGATGGAGACAGTAGTGGTTATTGGAGAGGAGAGGGCCCGGGAAAGGAAAACATATGGTGAGAGGACACACAGCTCCAGGATCCATCCACTGTTAATACATGTGTCATGCTTAACAGAATGGATAAATGGGAAGGAGGATGGAACAATGGCATAACACTGCACTCCGAGCATGTGTCGGAGTCCGCCTTGGGATACAGTGGACTGTGTGTGTGTGAATAAGTGTGAGTGTGCCGTCTCAGAGGCATCACCTCACATTAATAGCAGTCTGTGAAAACATCACACAACAGGCACTCACCAAGTGGAAGCTGCATTTTGCAGTGCAACACCCTACAATTCCTGAGACTGCTAGTGTTGCACATTTTCACAACATGTCTTTGTATTAAAGCGAACACAAATGACTCAGAAATGCTGGTGCCTCTGTCTCAGCACTTTCCCACTTTCCCACTCTCTATTGTTGCTGACCACTGGCATTTAGCTAAGATAGATTTCTGAAGTTTGAGTATTTAAAAATGGACCAAACTTGCCCCCAGCTCATATTTTGGGCTCAATTTCAATTCAAGCTTTGAAAGTTTTGAGAAATCTGTGTCAAAGATTTCTGTCTCTACTTTAATACAATGGGCTGAATGGAACTTGACTAATGGTTTCTGTTCCTCCGGTTAATCCACAGAACACACTGGCAACAGTTGTTGCCTTATCTTCAGCAGAGTAGCTCCAGAAAGTAGTTCTGTAAAACTCTTCAACGTGATAAATAAGAAGAATAAGAATGTTGTTTTGGGGGAGATGGAAGGGTGTTGAATTCTTTTTTTTTTTTCTCTTCAATGCTGTAAAAATCATAACCTCAATTCTACTCACCTCCACTGAAGTGAGGTGGAGGCAGAAACTTCAGAGACAGATCTGTCTAACAAAAGGCCACATGATGCATTTGTCACAGGACTATAAAAAACTTGCTGTTTTTTTCAAATTTATATCTGATCTTGGATGTTTTACCTCTTCAGTCACCTGTAATGATTCAAATAAGACAAGGGGGAGGACAACAATTCTAAAGTTGAAGTGTGCAACTGGTGAGTGGGTCACTAGACATTTGTTCATTTTCAACAAGGTAAGACTAAACAGGCTGCGCAGGCTGCACTGTGTTCTCCTCCATTGAACTGAGATGCAGCTGACTGACCAGATGTCAGTTATTTATTAAAAGTTATGCTTTATCACACGGTCAGTCTCATCTAAAAGAGCCAGAGTGCATCATCCGTCATCCTGTGCATCCGTGTGGACAGCGGCGGGGCGTAAAGTCGAGCTCTGTGAGCCCTCTCTGTGCCACTGAAGGTGGCTGTGGCTCCTTTGTTCCCTCTCTCAGGCATCCGAGCCCTGCACTAGCAGAAAGTGTTGTTCTTGGCACAGCCCCGTCTCATTGTACAGCCCAGTATTTATAAATATGTAAATATGAGCGGCACCAGGCATAACACGGCCCGCTTGTATACACCGAGGAGGAACGGCGAGGAAGTGAGCGCACACCCGCCCCCCCCTTCCAAAATTGTATTTTTAGATGGTTTTAATGAATACAGGATGTTTATAGTTACCATTCCCTGTGATTCGCACAAAAGACTAGAAAAATCCACATCCACCCTGCCACCCCTCCACTGCACCCTTCCCACACTCCTCCCCCTCCCTCCCCCAATCCCTCAAAGCACTACTAAAGAAGAAGAAGGGGTGAGGGGAAAAAAGCAAATTTGTGGTGAAACGCAGCAGGATTGTTGTGCTCTCAGTCTGCTTTCGACTCAGATCCCTATTAGACAAACATAGTATGGGGTTAAGGTGCAACAAAGAGTGACAAAAACTCCTGCGTGCGGGGCGAGCGGTGGGGGGGTGCGCGAGAGAGAGAAGAGACGAGATGTGCAGCAGAAAGGTTTCTCACGAAGCGACTTCAAGGCAGAATGCAATTTGTGTGTTATTTCTGTTTTTTAAAGTTGCAAAAATAATACAAAAGCCGAATCAATATGTGCAAGAAGTGGGTGAAAAAGGATACCTGTTTTCTGTTGTCTGTGATAATGTGTTTTTTGTGTGTGATGACTCCATGTCAACTTGTTTTCTTTTTATAAACTCAGTTTTGTTTTGCTGCAAACTCTCAGGTCTAATATGAGGTGATGCGTGTGACAGGATGGAAAGATTCAGAGGAGGAAAAAAAAGGAAAGCCGAGCAAAATGTAAAAAAGAATGCAGACTGCAGTTGGGGAAACACAATGAAGTGAATGTTAGTGGCCTCTTTCTATCTTTCGCTCTCTGACTCCAAAACTATTTCTGAGGCTAAAAGATTGCCGGCTTGATAATACCTCCGCTGAGCAATTTAAGCCCAAACACTCTGATGCTACAATCTGTCTTCTCTGCCTGATAGCGCTTTTCTCCCCTCTCCTCTCCAAATTACTTTCTTTCATATCTAATTATATTTGCTAATGATCTTATAAGAGAATAATGGAATGTGCTTGATCTATTACCTTTTTTTCAATACATAAATACAATGCGGGGGGAAATGACTATTGGAGACAGGAGGAAATGTTTTTTTTAATGTTTTTGATGAGAGGGAAAATGAAGCTGGGAGCTGCAGGGTCATTAATGGGCGATGAACACAGAGGTCATCTCTCACATTCTCTTTGACATTTCTCTCATCTGACGTGCTGAAACAATCACAACCTCATCCACATTCTCCATTCTGCACCTCTGCTTCGCTGTTTCTGCGTAATCTTCCAGATATTCACCTCGAGTCTCTTTGATCTTTTAATGGAAACATCGAACTTTGCGAGGTGCCGATTCAGCTTCACTTGTTTATGTTCTGGTTTGGCATTTAGCCTAAAACTTTCAGAGTTGAATCTTAGCAGGAGGCTATGATGATATCACAGGATATTGATTTCAAGATAAGTCAACAAAAAGTCACGTGACAGGAAGATCTTGTCATCAACTGATGTTTTAGTGGCCGACTGCATGTTTAAAGTGGCGCTCTGCTTATTTTACACATAGAGGTGAGTTTTCTGGTCATGAGGAGTGCTTCTCAGATGATAAAACCTGCTGTATAATGTGTTCTGTGGCTCTTCAGGAGCTTCATCTTATCTGAGGAATAAAAACCCTGATGACGTTATGTGAAGAGCAGCGAAGTCCAGAATGGAGGAAGCCATCTCCATTCATTAAATGCACCATCCACTTTTATTTAACTTCTGTATATAAAAGGGGATGGGGGGTCCACTTCCTCTGTGACTTGAGGATGCATAGATTCATCATAGGGTTCAGCATTCTTGAAGTGTCACCCATACTACAGACGGCCTCTGGTTTAACTGTTCTTTTTCTAATCTGCAGCAACACTTGCAGGCAGTTCAGTGTCTGTACAGGTTTTAAAACAGTAAAATAGTAGCTTTCATTATATTTCCCTGTTCACATGATGGTGCTCTGGTCTTCAGCTTATACTTGCAAAATCCACTGGCCTTTTAGCTGAATGTCTCTTCTCTGTTTCTGTTGCCAAACCCCTGTCCCGTCCTGTCCCTCCCTCACTCCCGTCCTCTTAAGCCTCTCCATCCTCCATTCTTCCCTCCTTTCTCTGCCCCCCTCCACTCGATTTTTTTTCTCTCTACAGGCCCTAGGACAAGCCAAGCCATGACAGGCACTCTAAACCCCCTGCATTAATGGAAGGAAATGGCATTCGATCCCTGTTTGATCTTCTAATCATTTCTGCTGAAATGATAATTAGTGCCCTTCCAATCCTCCCACAGAGGAGGAGAAAGGGGTGGGTTGAGGGGGAGTGGGTAAATACATAAATAGAAAAAAAAATCCTCTTGCTTTTTAGACCCCAAATGACATCTTTGTCACCAAGCTGGGCATGTTCATGACCAACAAGTGCTTTCCTCCATTTCAAATTTCCCATCCTTTACACACAGAGAGGGGGATACACACACTAACACACACTCAGACACACAGAGACACAGTGCCTGGCGACTGCTGTCTGTGATTCTTTTCAGCTGACATAATCCTGATTGATTCGTTCAGCAGATAAAAACTGGGTCCACTTCTGCCCTTTTACTGGGGGGGCTGGAACATAATACAGCCTTTTATTCAGCAACAATGTAACATAATGGCGTTGGAATGTGCAGGGGAAAAAAGGCCACATCTTAAATGCTTGTGACACACTGTGCTTTGAAAAAGCCCATAGTCTAATGTAAAAGAGAGAGAGGGAAAGGGCAGAAAAAGAGAAGGAAATCATGAAACTGCCAGATTACCCATGTGCCCTGGTTCTACCACGTTCAAATGGGGGCTGTTACATAGAAGAACTTGTTTTCTTTCTTTCATTATTTGTCCCTTCAAAGTGTGTGGCAAGTGTATTCACAACTGTGTGTGTGTGTCATTCCGTAACTCCATGTTGCCTTCATGGTCTCACAAAGAAATCAAGGATTTGAGCGCTCAAGTTTCCGTACCATCACTGCCATCAATCCCTTTCTGAAGAGGAGGCTTTTGTTCAGGGGGCAGGAATAGGTGAGGTCATCTCATCTGCACAGATTGCAGCCACTTTTCTTTCTCTCTCTCCCTTTTTTTTTTTTTTTTTTTGGAAAGCTTTGTGCTTACACGAACTAACATCCTTCCCTCATTCTCTGAGATATGGACATGGGCTAAAGGCCAGGCTAGTGGATGTTTATATGAGTGTACTGTAACAAATTAAGTTTGTCTTTTCCATACGGGCTTGTAGGCTTTGAACAAATCTGTCTGAGCAGCATTTAAGCATTAATGGCTACAGCTACCTTTTAAATCTCACTTTACAGAGTTTCTTTAATGTGATTATTTGTTAGCAAATACGTTTCAACTTCCTGTAAAGTGTCTCTGTGTTTTTTTTTGCTGTGGTTGGTATTTCCCATCATGAATATGTATGAGCGTAAAATGATACACTGTATAGTATTTCATTATGTGGTACCCTGTCATGACCTTTAGAGTTGAAATTCAATTTCCATCATGACGTCCTTGGCACTCACCAATCTTAACACACACATGAACTGTTTCCTTTCTTTGGCCTTGCAAACTCCTTGGCCGCTGCTCGGTTTTGAAGTGCAGCACAAACTACCAAACACAAGAGAGCAGATGGCCTTCCTGCAAGTCAATTGTATTAATTGTAGGTGCTAATCTGCAAGCCACGGCCCTCCCAGTAGCGTACGGTGTTATCCGCACCAGCATGGCGGTGGTGACATATCTGGTTACTAATTCGGTGTGGCATGAAGCCAGATGGGAGATGGGAAGGAGGAAGGAGTCTGTTGATCGGCCATTGAAATGTGTCCCCAAACCCACCCATTTGACTGCGAGAGAAGAAGGGGACCGACAAAAGGAGTGTGATGACACAGTATGGAGGATGTATGTACAGTGGATCACAGGAAGACGAGGAAATGAACCAGGAACACAGCAGCAAATAGGGCAGTGTTATATAGGGCAATATGCATATATAGGGCAATAGTAAGTGTGTTGGCTTACTAAAGTCTATAATATTCGCTCATAAAGATAGATACAGAAAGGAAAATAGAGAATATGAGAAGAATGATACATCTCAACCTCAAATAATGAGGCCACAATACCAATACTGGTGAGTCAGTGTCCTCCACTTCTGGAGGCTCTTCCTTAAATCTCAGCAATCAGTGGTTTCAGGTGTCATTTTAAATATTTAAGTATTAGTTAAACTCCAAAGTCCTAAAATGAATGAACAAAGGCAGAGGCCAGGACAGAATCACAGAGAAATAAAAGATGAAAAGAAGTCAAGTCTCTGCAGACACAGATTAACAAGAGTGACAGACAGCAGAGTAATAGCAACCCTGCCCCAGCTCTAATAGTTAGCATTTATAATCACAGACACACTGTCACTGGTTCCCAGTGTTCCCATGGCGTGGGGGTAGTTCTCCCAAGCTGCCAAATGTTACAGATAAATAAATGGCAGCAGTTTAGAATGTGAGGATGGAGAAGGCTCTGGGGGCCGGGTGGAGTCAGCAGAAAGGAAGAGGAGGAGGAGATATGCACTGTGAACAACCGTAACATGGACATCAATTTAGTATGTCAAGGTAAGGGCATTTGCCATATGTTAAAGTTCCACTCTGTAAGAGTGTCAACATTTTTGGGAACTGAATTAGCTCTTCCTGCCTGTGAAGAATTTCTTGGATCAACTTTAAGCAAAGTCAAATGCTACACTTCGCCACTCATTATCAATGTATGAAATCAGTTCAGAGAAGACTCAATCAAGAAATAAATGATCTGTCTGATCTAAATGAAGACATACAGCGTTGCATTGTGGACACGACATGTCCTTTAAGTTCAGGTGTGGACCGGATTCTAGGTCAGTGTGTGAGGACAGTGTCCGTACAGCCACTAGGGGCTCGGATGGCAAACTGTGAGGAGATGAATGAATGGCTCAATGAACAGGAGTTACTATGGCTGGATTAAAAAACAACCCACTGCGCCTGGGCCCCCAAAGTCCAGAGTTTATTGTTTTTCTCATCCAGTTGTACATAATTTGATTAAGTGCAAATTTGTTAAGGACTTTGCACCCCTAACGGACAACATCAACTAAGGACTCTGCATTATCACCTAATGCTGTGGCCCTGTATGAAGAAGCGCAGTTGGAGATAACGGTTATGGACATGGTAATTTTTCCCAAGTCCCAAACAACATGCCAATGCAGTGGTGCTCAAACATTTTCTATCTAACCCCCCTTTGGAGGAGAAAGAAGAAAAAATAAAAAATAAAAAATGCACCTATGCAGGAAATTGATTAATTTATATCGAACAACAGCAAATGAATGTGGAAAAAATAAATAGATACTAGTTAAACTGCACACAACATTTTAAATACAAAAGACACAAATTGGATTTAACTGAGGATTAAAAACCTGAATCTGTCTTGCATGCATCACAGCACAGTTGTTTGGTTTTTGTTCTTTCATGAATCGGACTCTTTCAACTTCACATGTGCATGATGTGCCGCGCTCAGTATCGATGTGATGCTTCACATCTAAAAATAAAATACCACTTTCCATAATTATATAATATAAATAATATCAGCAATATCAATAAAGATAACATAATGCTTCATAAGCTTTTCTACATAAATTCTAAATATATCAAGTTAAATGTAAATGGATTACATTTTAAAAAGAAGTTCTTTATTATAAATGATATTTCACATAAATCAGGGGTAATGAGAGAAATGTTCCCTGCAGTTTGATGACCTACAATAAGGCTATTTATAACATTCATCACCTTATAATATCTTTTTAGCAATCAGTCTTTGCTCCGTGTTTTAGTTGAGCTTCGAGTCAGACTTTTCTTTTTCTCATTTCTTCTTTCCGTCTTTGGCAGATACATGAAGATGCAGGCACTTTACAACAGTTTAGCATTGCTAATAACCCATATATTTTTGTTTCTCACCCCCCCAACAAACTCCGCCTTACGCACACATTCACATCATCACTTCAGTTTTTCCATGATGTAAAGAGAGAAAAAGGCTGCGAAAGTGAGAAATAAAAAATGTGGAGCACCTGGCTTCTTTTTAACATGGTTTCACAGGCTTTCACTGGTCTCTGATGATTCAACAGTTGCTGCTACAAACATCTGCTGCCTGCTCTTAGCAGATCTCAATTAAGACTCACACAGACGGGCACGTCATACCTTATTTATGCTTAAGGGTTTTTTTTTTCTTTTTTCTTCATTTCTCTTTTTTTTCAACATGCCAAACGAGGGAAGGGGGCCAAAAGGTCTGACAAACCCCACTCAAAGAAGACATTACGAGGTGAAAAGAGATGTTGAGAAGAGGTTGGAGGTATTGGCAAGAGATTTCAATAAAGAGGCATTCTTGCCAACACTGGCAGCACTTTTAAGGAAATAAGAGCAAGTGAAAAAAAAAAAAAGCAACAACAAACTTCGACAAGCAGCAGCAGCCTAAAGCCCTCCCTCATTTGTCTCTTTCCCCTGATTTTTTTTTTTTTTTTTTTTTTTTGAAAAGGCACCCAAAAGAAAGAGACAAAGAAGAAGAAGGAGTGAGTGTTGATATGATTATGTAAATGTAAACAGGATTTCCTGCCGACTGGAAGCCGTTTTTCTCTCTGACCCGTTCTCCTTGCAAATCTTCCATTTAAGACGAATTCCCCCGGGGAGGCTGCTCCGCCGTTACTTAACGGGATAATTATGATATACTAAACCTTTCCAAGATCAGCCCCCCCCTCCACATACCCCTCCTCTTCCATCTCGTCTTTGCCTTCTCGTTCGAATTGCTCACTCTCTCTGCATTTCTCTTCTTCTGTGTCTCTCACTCCTTCTGCTTCCTCTCGGGCCTTTCCTCCGCCTTCCGTCTGTCCTGGACAGTGACACTGATTTGGATCGGAGCTGTCTGACGGGCTGTAAGCTCAGGTTCAACTGATACGGGTTTCTGAGGGCCAACATCGACACCACTACTTTTGTTTGGAAGCTGTCGATATGATGGAAATGCTTCTGAACCCAAATTTTGTTAATCATCAATTACTAATGAATTAAAATAAATTAAAATTTACCTGAAACTAAAAATAATGAAATTCTTTTAGACTCAGTGACTCTTCCAATTAGGTTGTATTCTTACCTGAAAGTGAAAAAACAATGGACAATGGATGGTCATGGTGACTTTTTAGAGCTCATTTTCTGTGTCTGTGGTAAAGAATTTAGCTCAATTATATCTAAACCGGATGATGTGTCATTTCTAAGAATGTCTTTTTGGCTTTTTATATAAGAACAAAACAACAGATCTGCCGATCTCTATTTGTTTAAAGATCCTGTCAAATGCTTTCAACTGCACTTTGTAATTATTATATTCTGTAAGAAACAATGCAATATGCTCTGGAAACATCTGTTTTCCTTGCCTCGCACTGCATCCCTCCATACTCTTAACGTCTTTTACCATGTAAGGCATCATTGAGATTAAAAATCTCTTTTACAGGATGTCATGGATAATTCTTAGTATTCTGACTGAAAATAAAACCCTTTAAAACAGTTGATTTTCACAAGCAGCAGTTTGCTGGTGGGTCATACAAACTTATCCCATTCAGCCAAACGTTGTTCAAAACCCATAACTTTATTTCAAATCCTAGTGGACATCTCAAAGTGTCCCTAGATGACAAAAATGTGGACAGAATATGCACATATTTCTAAAATATTTCAGTGGAAGAATGCATATTAAACTGCTGCTACTGTTGTAAAAATCAAAGGGAAAGCCCAGATGTTTTTAAATGACATGTTTTTATGGAAGTTGTCATCCTGACTGAGTGTAAAGGCTGCATGGATTTTAATATTAATGTTTAAAGCCTGTTCCATTCAGCTGTGAAAGTCTGCTTTTCAAGCAAATCCTCCATCTCACTTGGACCTTAACACCATGACCTCACAATGGAAGAATTGAGCAGCAATCACATTATATTCCACATATCCCTCTGCTATCCCACTGTGTGGTGTGTCTGCATATGTGTGTGCGTGTGTGTGTGTGTGTGTGTGTGTGTAGCTGAATCCTATCCGTAATATACTGTGCTTACCCTTTGATCTCTCACAGCCAATGAGTCTTTCTGGAACAAAGAAACACACACTTTTGATATAAAGACTCGGAAATGTAAAAGACCGAGCAGAAATCACGCTGCTCCAAACATTTCATAATGCAGACGTACAACTTAATTGCAATTCTGCGTGGTTGTTTGGTTCCTTATTTACTCCTACAACTTTGTTACAGAGCCACACGTCAAACTATTTACGTGCTGGTGTAAGCACTTACGGCTACGACTCTTTTGCTTGACAACGGCCATAAACAGAGGAGCGAGAGATCAAAACTGTTCATCAGAGAGCGTGACAGATGACAGATATGGCAAAAGATTTTCCATGATCTTCTGCGCACATGGGGGGGGGGGGGGGTGTCTTCAAGGCGTGGAGAGAAAAAAGGGGTGGGGGGGGGATACAGGATGAAATTGAAAATGAAAAAAAAAGAGGCAAAAAAATCAAAGGAAGGCTTCTTTCCATATGAGCTAGTGCAGCTCAAGAAATAGCAAAAACAGAAACTTCCCGCTTTTAATAATGTGTCCAATCAATTATCTGTTGCCAAACAGTGTGTGTGGTGGGACAATGCTGTGTGCAATAGGTGAAGCCGGACCATTATTTTTCATATTGAGGCTCATGCATTGGTCACAATCATTAGTTTCTGGGCTCTGCTAATTGGGTGCTCATAAATTACACAGATGTAACCAAAGCCCGGCTTCCTGGATCTCTGCTCCGACCTTGAGTGGGTGCAGACATGACAGATGACATCAAAACTTTGTGAGCATATAGTACAGTGATGTATTTAACCCCTCCTGTGCCCTTTGGTAGAGTACATATTGAGCAAAAAATCCCCGCCAAGGTAATCATGTTCATAATATCAAGATCTGACAAACAAAAGCAAAACAAAAAAAAACAAAAGCATGCTTTACAAATCAAAAGCAAAAACATCCAGTTATGGAAAAAACAATGGTGGTGCCATAGAAAAGAATATTTTATGAAAAGAAATTGATGTTTATATGATAAATCTAACATAATACAATATTTTATTGTATGTTTCTTGAAATCATATCAGTATTTTCATGGACATCCTTTAGATCAATGATGTAATCAATGGTAGCCACCAGTGTATGAATGTGATGTAAGGAAGTCAGGCTTAGCTGCACAAAGACTACACTGCATATTATATGACCATTAATCCATTTTATCATTCTATCTCTAATCTTAAAAAATAAAGTCATCCTTATGTTAGATGTAAAATGTATTTTTCTACATTCTTTTCCACGTTGCTTTTTGTGGAAAGTTTACTGCATGATCATCTGCATCATTTCATTGTTAAAACGTCTCATCATATGAAGAACTTTTTTTTCTGAATGAGACCTTTATAGAGTTGTCAAAGACAGAGTAAACTCATCAGTATGAGGTATATTCTCATAAAAGAGCAATATTACATTTGATTTTGTACGAGCATTACACAAAGGCACTATTTTACACGTCCAAACTGATTTTGATGTGTAAAAAATAATTTATACACATTCTCTCTCAGTGCCTCTCTGCTCCCTTTCCCTTCCTGATCCATTGTTTTGCTGCTGAAATCCATAACATTTCTTTTGTTCCCCTACTTTCTGTAAGCCTGCTCTCTTATTTTCCCAAGGCCGAGAAACTTCAGGCATGAGAACCCTGATATAAAACCAGGGAAATTTACCTGGGATTAGCAGCCATTGACAAATAACCTTGGTGATAGATGCACAGTAGATTTGGTTCAAAGCTCTCCCGGCAGCCTCAAAAGAGATTAGTTCACTTCTTATCAGGTCAGCCGCGTCGCCTGGGAAATGTGTTTAAAGTCACATTGATTTATTGAAAGATTCCCCAATAAGAAGATATCTCTCGACTTAAGGAGTGTGTGTGCGTGTGTGTTCCTATGTGTGTCATGTGAACGCGCGCCTCAAATAAATTACACTGCCTGTTCAAGCTTTCAGAGAAAAAAAAAGCTCCACACAAAGACATTTTCAACAAACGAGCGGTGCGCTTCAAACTAAAAAAGCACTTCTTGATAACTAGCGTTGAATACTGCCACTGGAGACAGACGATCCCATTCTCTCTCTACCTGTCTCGCCCACTCTCTCTCCCCATTTACCCCATGCTGATAGTGCTGCTGAAAACAGTGATTGTACAGTGGTGAGACACAGAGCGACGCTGACAGGGAGGTATAATAAGGCCTCTTTGTTCCCCAGAGAGAGAGAGAGAGGTAGAGAGACATGCAGATAGAAAGGGGGGCGAGGTGGGGGGGGCAGCTTTCATTTACACCATTACCTTCTTAAGCGTCATTATCAGGCCAAGGAGAAGACGACTGTGGGAAAGCAGGTGAGGCAGCCAATGAGTGAAATGACAGATCTGACATGTCGCTCATGAGGTCCGTCTGAGGGATGGCATTCTCAATTCTTCTCCCTCTTTTTCTTGCACACAGACAGACAGACAGACACACACACACACACACACACACACACACACACACACACACACACACACACACACACACACACACACACACACACATACACACACGCTGCCTTTTAACTGCGCCTTGTAAACCTCAGGTTCACTCATTCATCTTGCGTTGCTTCCTCCATCTCATCCTTTCTTAGGTTTCTGATTTCATGTGTCTTCCCCTTAAGATTGTGGTACATGGCTGCAGGGATTTACTGCCATTCTGCCTTAAGAGCGTTAATGAGGTCAACCACTGGTGTTTGGCACTAAAGAGGTCAGTATATATCAACAGGAGTGTGTGTCAGATGGTCAAACAGCATCTGACCCCCCCCCCCCCACCACCACCACACCTTTCTGACGTCTGAACGTCTGACAATTTCTGCAACACTCTGAATGTGTTTCAGGAGAGATGCTGTCTTCGCCACATTTGAGTAATTATTTTGGCCTTTCACTCCACCTTCAGCTGTGGCTGTTCGCAACAACTATAAACACTTTGGCCCTCTGACGTGGTCTGAGGGACCAGGCAGTACAAACAGCATACCCTGACACTTCATCCTAAAGGTTTTGGATGGGCTTGGAGTCAGGGCTCTGTGCAGTTCCTCCACACTTGGAATAGCATTTCTTCACTCACATGGCTTTGTGCATGAAGGCCTTGTCATGTTGAAACAGGCAAGGGATGAACACAAACTGTTGCCACAGAGTTGGAAATCATAAAATGACATTGTATGCTGTAGCATTAGGATTCCCGTTCATTAGAAGTAAGAGACTTGTACCACATGATGTGGCGCACCGTCCTGCTCTTCTTGTCCTCTCTCTCTGTCTGTATGACTCCTGGAAATCTTTTCTTTCCTTCCTGTATGCCATGTAAGTGCACATATCTTGATGATTTTGTCCTCCTGTTTGTCTCTCTCTTTATCACTGTCTTTTCCTCCCTCTCTCCAGTTTCCCCATCTTTCTACCCCTTACTCAAAACCCTCCATCTCTCTCCCATCTCCTTCCCCCTCCCTGCCTTCATCCACATACCTCCATCCCTCCTTTCTCTGTCTCTCTGTCAGTTTCCATGCTTCGTCCATGCCTTCGTCTATCTCTCCCGCTGTTTGCTTTTAACTCTTGAGGTCATCCGGGACCCCTGGGCAGCTATCCCAGAATGCTGAGCCGACTAACGTCCTGCAGAGTTGCCTTCTGGACAGAGCGGACAACCGAGCCAGGACTCGATCGGTGCTCGGACTCAACCATGTATTCAGCCACTGCTACACCCAGAAAAAGAGGGATCTTCAAAGGTTCTTTGGTGAGGGTGGTGGTTCTATATTGAATTGTAATAAATGCTGCAAACCTCTGATTGTTAAATCTACTACATGTAGCATTGTAACATCAATAAATCATTACCACCTTCATTTGTAGACATTAGTGTAATTACCACAAACAACCGACCAAGAAGACTGGCAGCTTTCACTGGCATTTATAATGTGTTTTACATTGTGAGCCAGATTGCTTTATGGCACAAAAAGAGATTTCTTTAGAACACAAAACAGCTATAAAAGGGCTGTTCTTCCGGACTAAATTGAGGTAAAGCTTTCAGAGTTTCTGGTAGGCAGATACTGTAAAATAAAATGTATAAGAACTAGACAAAGAACAGAGTAGAAGAGTATCCTCAACTGCCTTTACACCTTTTATTTCAATGCATTTTAGGTGATTGGGCTGCAACTGGATAATACTTGACCACATGAAAGTACAAGCATAAATGCACCCAAGATGCATTGAGGACGGACTGTGATCTTACAAGCCAAACTACCTCCGGAGGTGGTTAGGGACGCACTGCAACCACATTGAATACAAGTGTAAATGCAATGGTTTTCAGTCCACATACAACGACTGCGTGGGTAGAAATAACACCAGTAACTGAATAGCACTGCTCACAGTCTTCCACAAATACAATCAAAGTTTGAAAGTGAATATATAGGCTTGACACCCAGACACCCCTAAAGATCCTCATCACAATCCTCTCCCACCTTGACTGCATTCCCACATCCAGATTGTCCTCTGGACAGTAGTCGCACTGACATAAAAGCTGCATGAAAAAGCATACTCCTCTGCTACCATGTTTGGCATCCCAGATGTTGAAGACAGTGTCTTCTTCTTCTTTTTCTTTTTTGACCCACACAATTGAGAGAAGAATGAAAAAGAAGACCAAGAGAAAGCTGAACAGAGCAATCGCATGTCAATTGGCTTTCAACGTGGACACATATTAATACCATGTGTAAATGTACTCAGGTTAAATCACATGCAGTCTGGATAAGAGACACATCTAAATGCAAGCATCGGGGGTGGAAAGTAAGATCTTTTCTGCAGTCAAGCTACATAATCTGCATCACTGCAAATGTAAAACTCTGCTTATGCTTTTTCAGGAGATATTAGCTGTCTCCTAAACAAATGGGTCATGTCACAAATCACAAAGTTCAGTATGAATTTCCTGCCCCCCCCCCCCCCCCCCCCCACACACACACACACACACACACACACACACTCCTCCTCTCACAACACAGAGCTCACATGACACATAAGAAAAGAACCATACAAATCCAGATCCAAGGAAGTGACACAATAATTTACATGGCTGAGCACAATGCAGTAATGCATATATCTGAAAACCACAACACTGTTGAGTTCCAGAGAAGTTAACACAAGGGCCTGTGTCTCTGTGTCGCCGCTCAAGTGGAAAGCTATAATTAGCGATGGAGTCTTTGCCCGAGTAGTTCAACTCTGCACAAAAACATGCAACAACAAAGTGGTGCCTCTATGTAGAATGGAGGGGTAATAATAAGATAACAAGGAATCAGTAGTCAGACATCAATGTCTGAATGTCGCTCTCTCTCACACACACACACACACACACACACACACACACACACACACACACACACACACACACACACACACACACACCTTTTCTGTCACTGCATTGTGGAAGTAACAAAGACATGCACGTGTGTGCCACTTGTGTGTCAGTGTGTGTGCATGTATTCACCTGTAAGTGTCCAAAATGTGCAGATAAGCAGGCGAGTCGGAGATCAATATATAACAGAGAGAGTCAAAAACAATATCGCAGGGCCTGTCAAGGCCTGTGTCTATAAAATGCCTGTGTTTATTCGATAGGAAGGGGGTAGAGGGGCTGAGGGGAGGGGGAGGGGGAGAGGAAGAGCAAGAGAGATGGACATTGAGAGTGGGCCTGCTTGACCAAAGATGGATGAAAGAATCAATCTGTACGTCTCTGCGTTCAAACAAATAAGACATGTACTGAGACAAATCTGTCTCTTTTAACACAGACATGAACGCATGCATAATACGTGCATCATTAAAGGCAGGATGATGGTTTGAACGCTACTTGTGTTCAAACCAAGTCAAAAAAAAAAAAAAAAGAAGAAAGAAAGAACAGTAGATTAATGGATTGGGATTTTTCTTGAACAAGTAATATCTGAATTAGACACTGGTAAACCAGGCCAGTATTATGAGTCAGTGTTACAATCTACTGTACACCTGTGTACAGCACTGCCATGAGTTCATAATGGGAGCGTTTGTTGACATTGTTTGAAACATGAAAATTCAATTACTGTATATTTTTATACTGAGGTCATAGTTTAAGTTGGTGTTGCACTGGACTACATTATATTGAGAGGTGTTTCCATTATTTTGTCCTGCCTATTTACACAGACGAGGAAGAAGAACATTAGAAACACCTCTGGATATGATGCGTTTCAGCACAACACCATCACTAAGTATGACCTCAGTGCTGAAATCCATAATTATCTCTGTGACAGTGTCAAAAAATAAGCATCATGAAAGTAGACTTTATGGCATAATGTGTACCTGGAAATGTGGAAAAGTGGAAAATTGTAATGGAATGGCCACTGAGTCTATATGTCCACTGACAAGTAACAACCAACTGCAGCACATAAACGGCAGAATGATTTTGGACGCAGCCACAGTTTCAGTACTACCCAGAGGCATAGTTACAGTCAGTAACCTGACACAAGATACGAAGAAGTACCAAAAGCACATGACAAATGAGTTCAACACTGGACACATAGGGAATCATCAGAAACCACAGCAAGAATTTTGGGACATGCACATATTCACGGCTGACTTAACGTATATTCAACAGTATATTGTTGCTTTTAAATCAAACTACAGTGTAACATCTCTATCTTTCATGGCCACAAACTGACTTTAGTATATAGTAAGGTGTTCGCGTTTCAGCCTGACAGAGCCTTGTTGACATGCTTCTCTGGCTGCGTATGAAACCGATCTGTCCTTGTGGCTGGGCTGCCTGTTATCGCAGAGGGACAGTGATGAAGTCTGAAAGAGGACGACGTGCAAGAGGGATGGAAACAAAGAGAGAGAGAGAGAGAGAGAGAGAGAGAGAGAAAGACAGAGAGAGAGAGACAGAGAGATGGTTGCATAGGTCTTAGAACAAAGTGCCTGTGTGTGCCTCAAAGACCGCTGGCCAGTGTCAGTTGAGAGCTGCATCAAACAAACCGAGCTTTTGGACACAATGATATCGACAGAATGTCAAGAACAACAGCATCTGACAGGGAGTGTGTGTGTGTGTGTGTGTGTGTGTGTGTGTGTGTGTGTGTGTGTGTCTGCACAGCTGGATATGTGTGCTGCATGATTACACCGGTGCATCTTGGTGTGTTTATATGCGTACAGTATGTGTGTGTGTGTGTGTGTGTGTGTGTGTGTGTGTGTGTGTGTGTGTGAGTGTGTGCCTTGTCAAAAACAAAGGAATCCAAATACACAGTCGCGCATAAGCATAAATATCACTGGCTGTCAGTCAACTTCAAACAATGCAGCTGTAATCTATGATAACATAAATACAAGCAGCTGTGGGCAGCCTGAAACAACTGCCACAGGAAAGAGCGCTGAGTGAACCTGGTCTTGTTCGGACCATTGAAGGCAACTTCACCAAGTCTGTACTGGAACTGAAATCTGAGCATGGCTGGAAGTCTGAGCAAAGTTGCTGGTTGAATTCCAGCTGAGCCTGCATCTCATTCGCTTTGAGCTGATAAGAGCAGTTGGCCTGTGAGACTGCCGGACATGTAAACACCAAGAGGACTTCAAATCCCAGAGGTCTGTGCTCCGCTCGGTCTAACAGGGTTCTGCCTCTCATCAATAATCCCGCTTGTCAGACCTCCCTGTCGACAAGCAGCAGATCTACATGTACACCCCCCTCCCGCCCTTCCTCTCCCACACACACACTCACACACACGCACACACACACACACACACACACACACACACACACACACACACACACACACACACACAGTCTTTGATCTCTCCCCAGTGGATATATTCTATTTCCTATTTCCGTCATCACCTGGTTCTGATTTAGAGGTCAGGAGAGGGAGTGCTGGATCAAGCCAGGCTAAATAGCTGTCACTCACATCATCAGCACTGCTAACTATCTGCCTTTCTGCTGCTGAAATTTGTTTAAAAACACCCCCTTTTACCCCTCTCTGGCTCATTTTTCCACCTATACTGAATGAGTTCTTTCACATGAAAAAAAAAAAATGTCACAATTGTTCGACAAATGTTAAGCCCTACTTATAATCCATGGGCTGCACACTTGTGGCCGCAAATGCCCTTTTTCTCAATAAATGGCTTGAAGGAAACAATCATTTGCTGTAACAAATCATGCTGCAAGAAGCATTTCTCAATGCTTTTCCAAAGAAGGGAGACGAATAAGAGGTTTAACATAGGAGTGAGGCGAGGACAGTGTCTGATTTTGACCTCTAGATGGTGCTGATCTTTTAATTGTGCGGCTCTCAGATGTATGTGGGTCCGCACACCAGCTCTGGTGTGACAGACAGAGCAGTGTGTGCAAACAACCTGTGTGTTGTTGCATTGCATTTTGATCTCAGGGCTATGTGTGCACAAGAATGTAGACATACATGCGTGAGACTCATCCTGTGTCTGTGTTGTGTATGTTTTTTTTTTTTTTTTGCAAAACAATAAAAACATTAATTTGCCCTGAAATCATTTCTGACGTAAATGTAGAGTGGTGCCCATTGGAACCCAGTAATGAAGCATGCGGCATCTCGCCGGCTCCTAATTTGACTAGTTAAATGACTCCATTACGTGTCTAACAGACAGAGGCAAATCATTTCTGGTCAGTTGAGGCTCACTTACCCGCATCCTGGTGTTGGGGAAATGTCTATGTCTCTGGCTGACTGACTGACTGACTGAGTGGCTGGCTGGCTGGCTGGATCTGGCTCATTCTCTCTGCCACTGCCTTTTTTGTCTTTTGATTGGTCTTTTCTAAAATGGAGTGAGGT